>NC_079191.1:332938526-333168526 GCF_029499605.1 Hyla sarda
GACCCCAAAGGTGACCTATGGACTCCCTGCTATTCTCCCCCATATAAACCCTGGGTGGAGCTAGCTTCTCTCTCTTGCTTCCTGCTGAGGTCCAGTAAAGTCGTGCTACCATTGTCTGTAACTTGGCGCCGGTGTCTTCATTGCCCCCGTGCATAGCCTAGGATCCAGCGGTATACCTTCGGGTGGTTATGGCTAAACCACGCCCCCTGGCATCACGGAAACAAAGGGTAAATACCATCTGCCCCTAGGGTAACAACATCTGCCCTGCACCTCACACCCTGCCACCATACCACACGTATACGGTTTGATAAATGATGTCCAGGTGCATCCGTTTTTTAAGAAAAAAAACATAAACATTTAAATTATGAATAAAGTTTCACTTGTTTGAATGAAATTCAAAGAAAAAAAACTGTGCAAGGTCAAAACCGTATGGTGAAAACCGGATGGAACCGTACTCACATACGGTTCTGTATGGTTCCCATTGACTCCCATGTTAAAAAAAAACCTGTACGTTTCAATAGGGGTTTTCACCCCGACCAAAAACCGTGGTAGGCTACGGTTCTGGTTACGGGAAAACAACTGACAAAACCGTATAGGATGCAAAACGGACACAACCGGATACATCTTTTGACACATGGTTTTCAATACGGTTCCGAAAGGTTTTCAAATTAAAACTGTATATGGGAACTGTATTGCAAAAATATGGTGTGAACCCAGCATTAGACGGTCTGCCGTACCAGCAGCCGCCCCGCACGGCTAGAGGTGCCGGGAGGCAGTGCAAGCAGACGGAAGATCGTACCAGGCTGTCGCCCAGCTTGATCCGGTGAATAGGACATATTCCCATTAATCTTTGCCTTACTGGATTACAGCATTGTTCTCCTATTAGGGAACGGACTTATACTGGAAATTGAGACTATCACCTTGTCACAGTGATCCGCTCTGCAGTATTTCTTTTACAGGAGATTTGCCTTACAGGACACTCTGATATATCATTGCACATATTATTGCATATATAGGTTTGACATATAGCAATATTGCCTTTTCTCTTCACAGAAATATATCCCTACAGAGTGATAAAGGACTTATGAACTTTGAATATGCAAGAACCACTTTTTAGGGGGCATTTTATGTCTTGTCTAATTACCATTATTTAAAGGGGTTCTCCTTTGTTTATACAGTTTTTTGTTATTATGTTTGTGTGTTATGTGTGTATAAGTATGTGTTTTTTTTATGTGTGTTGTGATTATGTATATATGTATTTTCTTACCTTTTGTGAAGATCCGGAAGCTGGCCCCTTTTTCTTCCAGCGGCTTGCTGTGTAACCTCAGCCTCCGCCATGTTGTGTTCGGTAAGTGGGGTGTTGGGGGGTGTGTTCTTGCTTCTGTCCTTCCTATCTTCTGAAGTCCGAGGCAAATCTTCTCTTCCTGTTTCTTCCGTGGCTCAGCGACAAATCTGCGGACTCTTCCGGCGCATGCGCAGTTTTATTATTTTTTATTTTTTTTACCAATAAAGTTTTTTTTCTTTAATTGACAAACTGTCTTCGCTTGCGCGAAGCTACGCTATTAGCATAGACCTAACGTACGATACGCTGTTAGCGTGGCACTTGCGTACTCGGGCATGCGCTGACAGTTTGTCAATTAGACAAAAAAAACTTTATTGGTTAAAAAAAAAAACTACCTGCGCATGCGCCGGAAGAGTCCGCATGTTTAGGAGGAGTCGGAAGGGCCCTGCGACATCCGCCTTGCTATGTGTATATTTGAAATAGTAAATATTTGCTTTTTAATCTTCAATAGCATATATTGTATTATTAACTCTATAATTACGAGAACGTCTTTTGGTCCCAGTGCACCCCCCTTTTCTTTCTCTACCTTTCATTTTCTTTTCTTCTCTTTTCTTTCTTTCTCACGTTTTTACTTAACAACACTCAAGCCATCCTGTTCCCTCCCCCACCTCCTGCCGAGTAAATACCATACAGAGCAGTAGAGGACTGTATTTTTGTCCTACTTTCTACATCGGGAAAAGCAACTAAACACATACACCAATTATAAATTTCCCCCCTGATAAATGAGAAATTTTACTCTGAAGATGCTATTGAGTTTTTTTATGGGTTAAAAAAAAAAAAAAGCAAGAAACAAGTACACATACAAACATAGTGAGATTTAAAGGGGTTCTCCGGTGCTTAGACATCTTATCCCCTATCCAAAGGATAGGGGATAAGATTCCTGATCGTGGGAGTCCCGCTGCTTGGGACCCCCGTGATCTTGCACGCGGGACTCCGTTTGTGATCAGTCCCCGAAGCGTGTTCGCTCCAGGTCTGATTACCGGCGACCACAGGGCCGGCGGCGTGTGACGTCACGCTCCGCCCCTCAATGCAAGCCTACGGGAGGGGTCGTGATAGCTGTCACGCCCCCTCCCATAGACTTGCATTGAGGGGCGGAGGCGTGATGTCACACGCCGCCGGCCCCGTGATTGACAGTAATCAGACCCGGAGCAAACACGCTCCGGCGACTGATTACAAACAGGGTGCCGTGTGCAAGATCCCAGGGGTCCCCAGCGGCGGGACTCCCCCGATCAGGCATCTTATCCCCTATCCTTTGGATAGGGGATAAGACGTCTAAGCACCGGAAAACCCCTTTAAAGGGGTTGTCCAGGAAAAAAACTACTTTTTTTTCATATATTGAATGGCTCCAGAAAGTTAAACAGATTTGTAAATTACTTCTATAAAAAAATCTTTATCCTTTCTGTACTTATGAGCTGCTGAAGTTGAGTTGTTCTTTTCTGTCTAAGTGCTCTCTGATGACACCTGTCTCGGGAAACGCCCAGTTTAGAAGCAAATCCCCATAGCAAACCTCTTCTACTCTGTGCAGTTCCCGAGACAAACAGAGATGTCAGCAGAGAGCACTGTTGTCAGACAGAAAAGAACAACTCAATTTCAGCTGTTGCTAATTATTGGAAGGATTAAGATTTTTTAATAGAAGCAATTTACTAATCTGTTTAACTTCTGGAGCCAGCTGATATAAAAAAGACACGTTTTTTCCTGGAAAACCTGTGCAGAGCAAATGTTGCCCAGTTGCCCATAGCAACCAATCAGATCGCTTCTTTCATTTTTCAGGGGCCTTTTTAAAAACGTGAGATTCAATATGACTGGTTACTATGTGCAAATGCACTCATCTTCCTCTACACAGGTTTTGATAAATCTCCCCAACAGTGTGCAAAAGGACCTGTAGGCTGAATTAACACAATCAAACTGAGAAAACACATTCAAACTGAGAAACCTTGCTGAAATTCATTTTAGGAGGTAATTCCCTAACCCCCTGTTAAATTTATTATAATGGAAATTTAATTGGCCCCACACTGGCTGAGCCAGGTACAGAACAGCAGTGCTGCTCACTTCTTTTAGCCAGACTGTATCACTGCTTACTGTACATGATCAGGGACTCCTCTCAAAAGAACAGGAAACCCTGCTTTTTTTTTTTTTTTCATAATATTATATATATTTTCGCAAACAGAAGAACAAAACATGGTACCGAAGCAGATAGCATTAGGCGGTAAAAAAAAAAGGGGGCAAGTACCCTGCTTTTTTACAAGGTTTCTGAGGCATCATGTGCTAGGGTTTTATGGGATTTTTGTACTGAACAGGAGGCATACATTGTATGCCTTCCTTTTCAATAAACACAGACTGGGCCAGGTGCAGAATGTAAAAAGTGTATGTAGCTTTGTATCACTTAAAATATTGAATTCATTTAAAAAAGGCACTCAATTAAAAACAAGTGATGTATTTCATCTTCTATTGAAGAGTTATGAAAATTATGGCACAACCTGATATTTTCAAAAATATAAGTATAAACTTAAATAGGAGGAGAGTGCCTAATACTTAACTTTTAATAAGATCTCATAAAATGACACCAATTAGTGCTCAAAATATCCTCTCACCAAAAAAAAAAAAAAAATTATTATTTAAAACTGACCAGGTTTGTCAGTAATCAAAAAGGTCGTTGCCTATAGCAACCTATATATAAGCATAAGTTAGATCTCATTCATCGACCAATTCAGACGACTTAGAACACCAACATATATTGCTTCAAATCAATCATCCATTTAAAGCTCTATGCTCACAGATGAGAGCAATATTTAGATGAATGTGGATTTAATAATTATCTCATATAAAAACTCTCAACGCGTTTCTTTCACAATAATGTGACGTCCTCAGGAGAGATAGATATACCACCATCAAGTTTATAGTATGCAAAATATATAGATAAATATTCTTATTTAGACACAGGCATATAGGTCAGACAGTCCAGCAGGGGTCACGTCTCCTTCATACCTGAAAATAAAACACAAACCATACCTCGTTTCAGCATGATTATAGGTCTTACACATTCGCAGAGGATGTCTATTTTGTATATATTACTCACAGGTCCGTTCCCCACAGTTTAGTTTCCTAGGGGAAAAAATATGTACATTTACGGACCTGTCAGAATTTGTACTCCTATACCTGAAAAAGGACAACAGACCGCTATTCGGTACTTACGGTTCCTTTCGCCTGGTCAGGATCCTTGGATGGAGCAACACCCGCAGTGGCGGGGAGCCGGCTTGTTTCTGCGGCTTCCTGTGCCTCCGTACCAAGGATCCCGGTGTCTGTTATCATATCCGGTCGCACGGCCATGACGTCACTGTAAAACGCCCAACCGTGATGATGCAGTTGGGTGTGTTAGTTGTCAGGACGCGGCACTCAGCTTCCCTTCAGATACTTTCCATCTACAGATTGGGAATCGGATCCCTTCAACCTGAGGCCGAAATGGTCTGCTTCTGATGCCTCCACCACCGTACTCAAGGAGGAGGAGCCTCCCCAACAACAGTCATCTTCTTCGTACACCAAAGTGCCAAGACCTGCTCAGGACCAAGAAAGTAGGCCCAAATTGCAGGCACCAAAGACCGTACCTAGACCCTCTCGGAGCAATGAGAGTTTGTCTGTTTCCAGGGTACCAACGTATGTACCAAGGCCCTCTCTGAGCAATGAGAGTTTGCCTGCGTCCAGGGTACCAACGAAACTGCTTTGGCCCACTCCTGGCATGGAGATGGGGCTAAAACCTTATGCACCAACCTTGATTCCGACCAGTAAACCCTGGGTCACTTTGAATCCCACTGTTACCCATTCTACTCTCACCAATGTGGTGTGGGAGAGTTATATTAACTCCCAGCCAGCCCCTGATGTTGGAAGGGCTAGGGGGTCTACAAGAGGAACAAGAAGAGTTCGAAAAAACGTCTTTTGAAGGACTGTAAAGTAATGACTGTTGCTTTTCTTTGCTAACCACTTTTGTTTTCCAGTAACCAAGTTCAAGAGATTGTGCCTAGCAGGACTGTGCTAAGATTGTTCCAGTTCCAAGTTCAGCAACGTAACCATTAAGCTTGTGCCTGACCATTAGGTCAAGAGACTCCTAGCCAGTAGGAGATTCGTAAGTTTTGTGCCCGGCTGATTGTGGTAAAGCCGTGTTTACCAATGGACTCCCAGTGTAGGTGGACTGCAGATCCTTACACGCCAGTTTTTGTGTATATACCTCTATATTCATAAGACTTTCTTGCTAAAAATTGCACTTTTTAGGTGTATGGGCCTGAACCTTGTTGGAGAGTTAATAAATGTGTAAACTTGTATAATAAAATGTATATGGTTCTTGTGCACAGAAAAGATAGCTTTGTGTCTGTGTACTTAAAAAGTAAGTGTTGTACACGAAAAAATGTCCGCTAGATGCACGTGTACACTAAAAACAAAAACGTAAATAATTCTTCTATACATGTACATAGAAATGTATAAAAATACTAAAAAGGGTGTTTTAGTAGTTGCTAAATAGGTGACTGTCCCGGCTTCTCCGAGAGTAGCATTCCAGTCGCCAATCGCTAGCACCAGACACAAAATAAACTACCCTTAAGATATCAAGACTGACTACTAAGCAGTACTTGCACACATAGTACCTCAAATAGCTCACTTAAATGTACTTATCTCAGTCTTCTTCAATACACAAAGTAAAATAAAAACATGTCTCACACTCCTGCCACTGTTATGTACACTAACTTTCTCTCTTCTCTACATTACGTGTGTGAGATGCTCTACCTGGCCAGTAGGTGCTCTTGCAAGCTAAAATTAAACACGTATTTCTAAAGGTAACCTAGGTAAGGTTATACTGTTGTGTTCTAGGGGTAAGTAGCGTGTAGCCAATAGACCCTAGCAGCTAAATTATTGGTAGATAGCCTCAGGCAAGCCAATATAACTGTTGTGTACTAACAGGTGACTCATCGTGGCAAAACAAAAGAAAATGTGGTGAGATTTCAAAAATGTTTAGTCAGCTTGAAGCAAAATGTATAGAGAGCTGTATAAATGTCTAGTTAGCCTTATAAATGTATAGAGAGCTATAAAAATGTCTACCGAGCTAGAAACTAAATGTTAGATAGCTTCATAATGTCTAGATAGCTTCATACTGTCTAGTAAGCTTCATAATGTCTAGTAAGCTTCATAGTTGTCTAGTAAGGATACTAGTCAGACTAAAAGAAAATTTCGTTAGAATGTATTTCGGTCAATAATTCCGTCCTTGTCCTAGTCCCTCTGCCTTAGGGGATAGGCGTCGGGGTCGACTTGTTTTAAGTAAGGGGATATGTGGTGTCCCGGCACCGTATTTCATAAAGTGCCTTGGTGGGGGGTCCCCAAAGTCAGAGTCCCTAGGCCTGTAGGGGTCCGCTTCCCTAGTTAGCCCCTAGTCACTTAGTAAGTTAATATTTATAAATATTGTCATTGTAAATATGTATATTTCATTACTCACTTGTTTGGCGTCGCAGGACCTTAGGTCATGTAACCCATTACTCAGAACTCTATGGTATGTTGAAGGGCCTTAGGTGGTTCTTAAGTCACGTGTTCTCCCATAATGTCATGTAACGGTGGGTGACAGTTGTTATGGACCAATCCAAAATGGCCAGCCCTAGCGCCCGTTTAAGGGAGCTGCGGCCATTATTCTCTCTCTTGGATTGCTGTCACTGAACGAGGTAGGACCTCCGCAACTTTCAAGTACGTTTACTAGGCCAAAGCCTTGCGGCCTCAGCCTATACTACAGCGGTTATATATCTATAATTCCCCGCTACTCTCCGCAAGATCACTAGACCTAAACGCACCCCTAAATCCAGTGGATCTAAGCAACAGAATCTTCCTAAAGCTAAACTGAGCTTATCTGATCCCAACCAACTGTCAATCGCTGCTCAACTACAAATACATTTTGTTATCTGGACTGTTATTGATATTGCCTACTACCGAAAATCTCCAGTAAAAGTTCCTGCAAGTTTTCAGTTAAACAGTGGTTGTGGACAATCCATTTATTACGCACTCACCTATCGCTCTTGGGAAGGGTGGCGATAGGCCCAGCACCATTACAGTATTTAACCCTCACCCTGGCGTCACGAGTGACAAGGGTTAACAGTGCCCTTTATTATCCAGAACAGCAACACCCCAACTACCCTACATACCCCCGAGGCGTACCACAATCACATTAGTCAGCTCTGTTGACTATAGGAGACTAGGGAAGTGACCTGCTGCTTCCACGGAAAGTAATGTAATGTGCCCTTGCATTTACTGCAATGGATAGATTTTTCACAATGGATGCCACCCATCGGACAAAATCTCACTATTTCAGTTAATGCAAGGTCACGTTACATTACTTATTCTGATCCTGAGTTATATCCTGTAGATCTTTTATTAAAATTTCAAACATAACAATAAAAAATTACAAAACATAAACATATCATATCCGACAGAACATATCAATATAACGAATCATAAAACCAACACCATAGCATAAAATACAACACCGGTCCACCCCACACTCATTCCTGCACACAAACAAATATATACAATATTTACAAAAGACATATTCCTATAATACCCATAATACCCATACCATACTAATAAACTATATACACTAATATACACTAATACTAAATGTGAATTTCCTGGCCCAGTTGCAATACCAAAAACCCAATACTAGTAATATACCAAAAAGAATAACAACAACAACAATAATAATATATACAAAATAATAAAAACCAACACAAACAAAATAACACCACTTTTTTTAATTTTTTTATATTTATTTATTTATTTATTTATTCTTGGCCCTGAGCTGGTCCTGCATCCCATGCCCCCAGTACATGTTACCAGACGTCCATGAACCAGTCCAGGATTTTCTGTATATATAAAAGTCCCATACAAACCCCCTCCCCCCTTTTTAACCCACCACCCAACCTAAACTAAACCCAAACCCCAGATGGCATCGCACGATATATACAATATATACATTACATAAAATATACACAGACTAATAATATATACAATACATAAGTATACAAATAGACTACAACAATAAATACAATAACAAATACATATAACACTATAAGCCAAACAACAAACCCCTAAAGCTCAAGTTCAGCGCCTGCAAGCCCTATATTACCATAAACCAACTGCTCAAAACAAAAAGACTAATGTGCCAGCATCAGCCCACCACCAGGGGGAGACAACAGGCTAAGGCACTTTAAAGGAAGAGCCCCTCCATAGATGAGAGGCCATGCAAGCACCCAGCCTCTCGTACTCCAAAGAACGCACCTTCACCAGGTCACCGAGAATGTTCCTAACCACCACATCCACAGGGAGGATTTTACGCTGCGTCGACACTAAACACTGTGCGTTCCACGTGTAGTACCTAACCACTGAGCTGACTAGGAATAAAGTGCACCGGTCCCAGCCTCCAAGGTTTCTGAATGCCCCATAGGCCCATTCCGCATAGGAGAGACTGACCAGCCGAGGTCAACCAATGGAAGCACCCACCCTGGTGTAAACCTCTGTGTTAAAGGGACAATGAAGCAGAAAATGCTCCATCCTTTCCAGCATGCCTGCACACTCTTCGCGGGGACATCCCCGGTCATCAGAGCTCCTGCACTTCAGATTGTCCCTCACACACAGTTTCCCATGGAAGCAGCGCCAAGTCAAGTCCCAAAACTTCAAGGGGATCCTGATAGAATTCAAAAGCTCTAAACCCACCTCCGGATCCCGACTTGGGCAGTCCTTGAGCGCCAATGGCCTCTGGAAATGAGAAGACAGGACCCTCTTGTCAAGGAATTTCCTCGAAAGAGTCCTAATCTCCCCCATCCCCAGACCCCACCGACGAATAACCTTCAGAACCGGGGTAGCGTAAGCCGGGAGATGCCCGTGTGGTGTGCGAAGATCCTTCACTTGCCCTCCTGTCTCCCATTCCTGGAAGAAAGGCCAAAACCATCCCCTACAGGAGGATACCCACGGAGGAGCCCTCTCTGACCAGAGGTTTGCTATATTGGTCTTAAGAAAGGTATTCACTAGGAATACCACGGGGTTGACCATACACAACCCCCCTAGTCTCCTTGTACGGTAAGTAACCTCCCTCTTTACAAGGTTCAGTCTATTCCCCCATAACATCTGGAAGAACACACTGTAGACCCGGGTCCAAAGAGGTTCTGGCAACATGCATACACTGTCCAGGTATATCAGTAAAGGGAGCAGGAATGTTTTGATCAGGTTAACCCTTTCCCGGAGGGTCAAAGACCAACCCTTCCACTGATCCCCTTGGCCAAATTCGATGCCGAGAACTTTTGCAGATTCCTGGGGCTCTGGAAGGGTGTCCGGGAGATCAAAACTAGGATCTCCCCCTCCCAGCCAGAGACTCTCGCACTTATCCCGGTTGATCTTGGACCCGGATGCCTCCGAGTAGCGGTCCACCTCTGACATCACCCATTGGCCTTCCTCTTGTGAGGAGACAAACACGGTGACATCATCAGCATACGCTACCGCCCTCAGAGCCAAACCCGGCACCGCCAGGTCCATTCTCACCCCCGCCAACGGTCCACAATCAATCCTCCTAAGAAAAGGATCAATTGCAAACACGTACAGCAACAGGCTCAAAGGACAACCCTGATGGACGCCAGACCCAACCTCAAAAGAGCGGCCAATCCAACCATTCACAAGCGGGAAACTCTCTGCCCTTGCGTACAAGGTATTAAGCCAATCAACAAACCCCCCCAGCAGGCCATATCTCAGAAGAACAGACCAGAGGTACTCATGGTTAACCCGATCAAACGCTTTTGCCTGATCCAAGGACAGCAAGTACCCCTTCCAGTGGCCAGCCCTACCCTGCTCCACAGCCTCTCGGATACTGAGCACAGCACTAAATGTACTGCGGCCCGGAACAGAGCAATGCTGAGCCCCCGAAAGGAGCCGGGGTGCAACCTCCACCAGCCGGTTAAACAGCACTTTTGCCAGAATCTTTCGGTCCACATTGAGAAGCGCTATGGGACGCCAATTCTCAATGTGGAACGGGTCTTTACCCTTTGACAGGATGATCAGCGCTGACCTCCTCATTGACTTTGGCAGAGTGCCCGAGGATAGACACTCATTAAGTACCTCGGTCAACAGGGGAACCAAAGTGTCCTTAAAGGTCTTATAGAACTCAGATGTTAAGCCATCTGGACCGGGTGACTTCTTGAGGGCAAGCCCATCAATAGCCATCCTGACTTCCTCTTCCCGGATCATCTCTGTCAAAACGTCAAGAGAGGGGTCTACTCCTAGTTCAGGGATGGTTTCAGCCAAGAAAGCTGACACCTTATCCCGATCTAGATCCTTCCTTCCCAAGAGGTGCGAGTAAAAGGATCTGACGACCTCCAAGATCCCTGATCTGGACCTTTTCAAGGATCTTGTACTATCAATCAGTCCTGAGACTACCTTACTATTCACTGACATCTTGCAGTTTCTGTAAGGGTCGGGCGATCGGTACTTCCCGTAATCCCTCTCAAAAACCAAAGATGCGTGCCTATCGTACTGACACCTCATCAGCAAGGATTTCACTCTGGAGATATCATCACGACTACCTCCAGTCGAGACAAGGTGCTCAAGTTTCTTCCTCAGGCCCTGGTACAAACGGTACCTGTTTAGGCTTCTGAGGCCCGAGAGCTGGCGGAAGAATCTCGCAACCCTTTTTTTGAAGATCTCCCACCACTCTGACTTACTGCTACAAAGGCCCAGCAATGGTACCTGGCTCTGAAGAAAATCCTCAAAGGACTGTCTTATCTCCGCTTCTTCCAAGAGAGACGAATTCAGCTTCCAATAGCCTCTGCCCATCCGGGGGTCTCTGTAACATTCAGAGAAAACAAAATTAAACAGTGATCGGAGAACTCCACCTCAACAACAGACACTGCTGAAGAGACGGCCTCCTCCTTTAAATAAAACCTATCTATCCTAGACCTACAACTACCCCTATGATAGGTGAATCCCGCGTGGCCTGGGGTGTGCCGGATGTGGACATCCACCAGGCGAGCCTCACTTGCTATGCTATTTAGGGCGAAGCTATCATAAGTCAGCTTGTCTCTGGCACCTCCCCTGTCTTGGGGCCTTGTGACAGCATTGAAGTCCCCTCCAAAGACCACCTGCCGACTTGTAAAAAGATAGGGCTTGATCCTCATAAAGAGACACTTCCGGTCCCCCTTAGACTGTGGGCCGTAGATGTTAATAAGGCGAAGTTCTTGTCCCCTCATGAGGACATCTAAGATCAGGCACCTCCCCATTTCTAACTTGATAACCCGTCGGCATTCTACCGCTGCGGTAAAAAGGACCGCCACTCCGCTATACGGCTCTGCCGCAAGAGACCAGTAGGAGGGCCCATTCCTCCACTCTCTTTTAGCCTTGTAGATAGATGACATATCTGTTAGCCTGGTCTCCTGCAAAAATAAAATATCAGCATTAATATGGGCAAAAAAATCATAGGCCGCAAATCGAGCCATATCTGACTTTATGCTGGCAACATTAATGGATGCCAGAGTCAACGAAGAGGGTGCCGCCATCGAGGGTGATTGAGTTAGACAGCTTTCTTTTTCCCCCCATCCACCCCACCACCCTCCTCATCAGATGATGGTTTACCACTTTTGAGATGGATGTGTCCATTTTCCCTTTATTTACATTTTCCTCGTCCCCTGACTCTGAGCCAGTCCCCCCCCCCCTGAAGACATAGGTTCCCCAGGGAGAGAGGACTCAGGGTCCCCTGTGGGCCCCACAGCAACATCCGGAACCTCACCCCCAGCCTCCTCCTCCGAAGAGGAAATGTCGCGGAGGGCTCGGAACCGGTTGGAGAGACCAATCAGAGGGGGGTCAGTTGTACCTTCCTTTGGCATCTGGCGGGTGGGAGAAGATTTTAAATCTCCCTTTTTCTTATTCCTCCGAGTACCCCGCTTTGTTTTTGCCCATCTCCCTCTGTCCGCATCCGCGCTCTCACCATGGAAGGACAGCGAGGAGACAGCATCCTCCTCTTTGTGGATCCTTCCAGTCTCCTCATCCAGTTCACTATCCCCCAGGGCCTCAGCAGTAACACTGGTCGCAGGGACAGGATCAGAAGCCACCTCAGCTGGCTGATGCTCCTGTGACTCCCGAATCTCCCTATCCCTTTGACGCTTCTTGAGACGCCTCAGTTGGGCAGGTGTCTTCTGCTTACTTTTCTTCCCTGGCCCCTGGACCCCTTCATCCCAGCCAGGCATCCCTCCAGCAGAGTTCACCTCATGGCTTACCCCCACCGGGGCAACAACTGCGTTGACAAAGGAACGAGGGCAGCGACTGAATGGGTGACCTAAGTCACCACACAGGTGACACCTAATCTCTGCACAAGATGCAGCGAGATGGCCTATTTCCCCACACAGAGTGCACTTCTGCACAGTGCAATTGGCACTAAAATGTGAGGGGTCACCACATCTGTGACAGAGCTTCGGCTGACCCTGGTAGAAGATCTGGATACGATCCCTTTGGAGGAAGGTCGCAGATGGTATATGGGTAACGGTGTTTCCTGAAAGCTTAAGCTTGACCATAAACATCCAGGCCCCTGACCAGATGCCATATTCATCCCTGTTCTTTTTTGGGACCTCCACCACCTCTTCATACCGACCTAGCCACGTCATGATGTCAATACAAGAAAGTGCTTTGTTACGGGTTAAAACGGTCACTTTCTTGACATTGTTTTGGCGAGACACCGCCTGAATGGCAGAGTCTCGCCAGCCGGGCTCATTCTTTACCAGCTCATAATTCGACCAGAAGAGCTCAAGCCCCTCTGGCCGAACAAAGCTGATATCGAACTCAGGGGTACCATAAGGATGTATCAAGGCGTAGATGTCAGCTGCCTTAAAGCCCAACTTCAGCAGAAGCTCAACAACTTTAGATCTTGGAGGACATGTATCACTGCCTCTCCACCTCAGCCGGACCACATTCCTTCGGAGACCACCTGGCCCGGCTGTTGGGAGGGACCACACAGTATCCCCCCCTCTTTCCTCTCGGAAGGCTGAAAGACCATGTCTTTCTATCCAAAAGGATAGATCAACCTCCCTACCCTCTACATTGATTGATCTCTCCCCTCTCCTTAAGGCCCCCAGGAGACGCTGCTGCAAATTGCACCCCCCAGAGCCCGAAGACGAGGAAGGTGCCCCCCTCCCCCCAGCGGTGAAATTTGCGTAGCTGCGTACCGGTGCTGCCACCGCTGGGAGTGCAACTGGACCAGGCCCTACATCCCCACCACTAATCTGTGCCCCTTCCCCACCCTCCTCCACATAATCCATACTCACACCATTATTGCCTGTTTTAGCTGATGTGCCCCCCATACCTCCACCCGTGCTACAGCCCATACTAGCATTCACTCCAACATTAACCTCCTCATTCATACTGGCTGGACCGGTGCGTTCTGGTGCAGATAGTGTACCATCAGCATCACTGGGTACCAGAGCTGGAGCCACCGCCACAGGACAGGTCACCGATCCTTTATACAAGGACCGGGAAGCCTGCCTAGCCTGTTTATTAGTGGCCCCAGCCCTGTTTTTACTGGTACCCTCCGCCTCATCAGTACTGGAGTTTTCTGCTCCTGGGCGCCGCTGTTCTGGATAAGCGGCGCCAATACAAAATAAAGGTTTTAGTCCAGTCTTTCTGGGAGGCGAAAACATCTTGGCCCCAGCAGCTCTTTCACGATGACACCGCTGCTCCAAAGGAACAGCAGTGCCAAAGCTCAGAGCCACCGGAGCTCCCGTAGCTGTTTCTGTCACAAAGCCGCCCCCCCCTCCCGTTAGGGAGCAGCCCAATGTGCCAGAGCCATCCATGCCCATCGCTGGGCAAATATCACTGTCCGACCTCACAGCCGATACATTGTCTGCTCCACCACTTTTACTACAAACAGCGATGGAGCTCAACGCCACACTAGACTCCATACTTTTCCCACTCTCCTGCACTGAGTCCACAGCAGAACTCAGGCTGGGCTGAGAAATGGGGTTCACACAGTGAGCTGACCCTGCGGCCAGTCCGGGGGGCTCAGGGAGGGGGGTATATACAAATGTTACCTGCTCCTGGAGCTTGGTCTTCTTTAGCTTCTTCTTTTTCCTTCCCCCAGTTGCCTCCTCTGGTAACTCATCCCCAAACGTGAAGTCCTGGAGGCGACCTGGGGACTCCAGGAGCTGGATCTGGGCCATCAGCGCCCCTCCCTGGTGACTGGTGCTGCTCTCATCCCCAGAACCACCAGAGCCACGGCCAGATGACATCGCCACTTGCCCTGCAGGGAGCCCACTGTATGGGGTCAGATGTTGCAGACCCCCGGGTGGATTTGGCTCAACATTATCGGCCTCCGCAGCGTCTCCTTCCTCCTCCACCCGTGGCTGAAGCCCACTCAGCCGTCTCTGCTTCTCTCTCTCCATTGTATGAAAGAGGTCTTCATTTAAAAGTTTTTCCCTAAATGGCCCGCTGTTCTCTAAAATAAACGTTCTCTTCTTCTCCAGTATCCTTATTTCAATTTTCAGCTGTTTAATCCGGGCTGACAGCTCAACTTTCTGTCGTTTCGCCGCAGTTTCCATCAGGGCTTTTGCTTCCCGTACCTCCTCCTGGAGCCTATACAAGCTGCCCCTTGCTTCCTCATACCCACGGATGTGTTCTGCCACACGAGAGTTATGGGGGACTCCAGACTCCCGGGCCCTAGGCATCCCCCATTCCTCCTCCACACATCTGTGGGAATTTAGCTTATTTAGAGTTATATCCTGTAGATCTTTTATTAAAATTTCAAACATAACAATAAAAAATTACAAAACATAAACATACCATATCCGACAGAACATATCAATATAGCGAATCATAAAACCAAACACCATAGCATAAAATACAACACCGGTCCACCCCACACTCATTCCTGCACACAAACAAATATATACAATATTTACAAAAGACATATTCCTATAATACCCATTATACCCATACCATACTAATAAACTATATACACTAATATACACTAATACTAAATGTGAATTTCCTGGCCCAGTTGCAATACCAAAAACCCAATACCAGTAATATACCAAAAGAATAACAACAACAACAATAATAATATATACAAAATAATAAAAACCAACACAAACAAAATAACACCACTTTTTTTTTTTTTTTTTTTTTTTTTTTTTTTTTTTTTTGCCCTGAGCTGGTCCCGCATCCCATGCCCCCAGTACATGTTACCAGACGTCCATGAACCAGTCCAGGATTTTCTGTATATATAAAAGTCCCATACAAACCCCCTCCCCCCTTTTTAACCCACCACCCAACCTAAACTAAACCCAAACCCCAGGTGGCATCACACAATATATACAATATATACATTACATAAAATATACACAGACTAACAATATATACAATACATAAGTATACAAATAGACTACAACAATAAATACAATAACAAATACATATAACACTATAAGCCAAACAACAAACCCCTAAAGCTCAAGTTCAGCGCCTGCAAGCCCTATATTACCATAAACCAACTGCTCAAAACAAAAAGACTAATGTGCCAGCATCAGCCCACCACCAGGGGGAGACAACAGGCTAAGGCACTTTAAAGGCAGAGCCCCTCCATAGACGAGAGGCCCTGCCAGCACCCAGCCTCTCGTACTCCAGAGAACGCACCTTCACCAGGTCACCGAGAATGTTCCTAACCACCACATCCACAGGGAGGATTTTACGCTGCGTCGACACTAAACACCGTGCGTTCCACGTGTAGTACCTAACCACTGAGCTGACTAGGAATAAAGTGCACCGGTCCCAGCCTCCAAGGTTTCTGAATGCCCCATAGGCCCATTCCGCATAGGAGAGACTGGCCAGCCGAGGCCAACCAATGGAAGCGCCCACCCTGGTGTAAACCTCTGTGTTAAAGGGACAATGAAGCAGAAAATGCTCCATGCTTTCCAGCATGCCTCCACACTCTTCGCGGGGACATCCCCGGTCATCAGAGCTCCTGCACTTCAGATTGTCCCTCACACACAGTTTCCCGTGGAAACAGCGCCAAGTCAAGTCCCAAAACTTCAAGGGGATCCTGATAGAATTCAAAAGCTCTAAACCCACCTCTAGATCCCGACTTGGGCAGTCCTTGAGCGCCAATGGCCTCTGGAAATGAGAAGACAGGACCCTCTTGTCAAGGAATTTCCTCGACAGAGTTCTAATCTCCCCCATCCCCAGACCCCACCGACGAATAACCTTCAGAACCGGGGTAGCATAAGCCGGGAGATGCCCGTGTGGTGTGCGAAGATCCTTCACTTGCCCTCCTGTCTCCCATTCCTGGAAGAAAGGCCAAAACCATCCCCTACAGGAGGATACCCACGGAGGAGCCCTCTCTGACCAGAGGTTTGCTATATTGGTCTTAAGAAAGGTATTCACTAGGAATACCACGGGGTTGACCATACACAACCCCCCTAGTCTCCTCGTACGGTAAGTAACCTCCCTCTTCACTAGGTTCAGTCTGTTCCCCCATAACATCTGGAAGAACACACTGTAGACCCGGGTCCAAAGAGGTTCTGGCAACATGCATACACTGCCCAAGTATATCAGTAAAGGGAGCAGGAATGTTTTGATCAGGTTAACCCTTTCCCGGAGGGTCAAAGACCAACCCTTCCACTGATCCACCTTCTGAGCGGCGATCTTAAGCCTGCTGTCCCAGTTTTGTTTGGGGTAATCCCCTTGGCCAAATTCGATGCCGAGAACTTTTGCAGATTCCTGGGGCTCTGGAAGGGCGTCCGGGAGATCAAAACCAGGATCTCCCCCTCCCAGCCAGAGACTCTCGCACTTATCCCGGTTGATCTTGGACCCGGATGCCTCCGAGTAGCGGTCCACCTCTGACATCACCCATTGGCCTTCCTCTTGTGAGGAGACAAACACGGTGACATCATCAGCATACGCTACCGCCCTCAGAGCCAAATCCGGCACCGCCAGGTCCATTCTCACCCCCGCCAACGGTCCACAATCAATCCTCCTAAGGAAAGGATCAATTGCAAACACGTACAGCAACGGGCTCAAAGGACAACCCTGACGGACGCCAGACCCAACCTCAAAAGAGCGGCCAATCCAACCATTCACAAGCGGGAAACTCTCTGCCCCTGCGTACAAGGTCTTAAGCCAATCAACAAACCCCCCCGGCAGGCCATATCTCAGAAGAACAGACCAGAGGTATTCATGGTTAACCCGATCAAATGCTTTTGCCTGATCCAAGGACAGCAAGTACCCCTTCCAGTGGCCAGCCCTACCCTGCTCCACAGCCTCTCGGACACCGAGCACAGCACTAAATGTACTGCGGCCCGGAACAGAGCAATGCTGAGCCCCCGAAAGGAGCCGGGGTGCAAACTCCACCAGCCGGTTAAACAGCACTTTTGCCAGAATCTTTCGGTCCACATTGAGAAGTGCTATGGGACGCCAATTCTCAATGTGGGACGGGTCTTTACCCTTTGACAGGATGATCAGCGCTGACCTCCTCATTGACCTTGGCAGAGTGCACGAGGATAGACACTCATTAAAAACCCCAGTCAAGAGGGGAACCAAAGTGTCCTTAAAGGTCTTATAGAACTCAGATGTTAAGCCATCCGGACCGGGTGACTTCTTGAGGGCAAGCCCATCAATAGCCATCCTGACTTCCTCTTCCCGGA
This sequence comes from Hyla sarda, assembly GCF_029499605.1. Taxonomy (NCBI): domain Eukaryota; kingdom Metazoa; phylum Chordata; class Amphibia; order Anura; family Hylidae; genus Hyla; species Hyla sarda. The sequence goes on from NC_079191.1 coordinate 332,956,551, forward strand.
TCATCTCTGTCAAAACGTCAAGAGAGGAGTCTACTCCTGGTTCAGGGACGGTTTCAGCCAAGAAAGCTGATACCTTATCTCGACCTAGATCCTTCCTTCCCAAGAGGTGCGAGTAGAAGGATCTGACGACCTCCAGGATCCCTGATCTGGACCTTTTCAAGGATCCCGTACTATCAATCAGTCCTGAGACTATTTTACTATTCACTGACATCTTGCAGTTTCTGTAAGGGTCGGGCGAGCGGTACTTCCCGTAATCCCTCTCAAAAACCAAAGATGCGTGTCTGTCATACTGGCACTTCATCAACAAGGACTTCACTCTGGAGATATCGTCACGACTACCTCCAGTCGAGACAAGGTTCTCAAGTTTCTTCCTCAGGCCCTGGTACAAACGGTACCTGTTTAGGCTTCTGAGGCCCGAGAGCTGGCGGAAGAATCTTGCAACCCTTTCCTTGAAGATCTCCCACCACTCTGACTTACTGCTACAAAGGCCCAGCAATGGTACCTGGCTCTGAAGAAAATCCTCAAACGACTGTCTTATCTCCGCTTCTTCCAAGAGAGACGAATTCAGCTTCCAATAGCCTCTGCCCATCCGGGGGGTCTCTGTGACATTCAGAGAAAACAAAATTAAACAGTGATCGGAGAACTCCACCTCAACAACAGACACTGCTGAAGAGACGGCCTGCTTCTTTAAAAAAAAACTATCTATCCTAGACCTACAACTACCCCTATGATAGGTGAATCCCGCGTGGCCTGGGGTGTGCCGGATGTGGACATCCACCAGGCGAGCCTCACTCGCTATGCTATTAAGGGCGACGCTATCATAAGTCAGCTTGTCTCTGGCACCTCCCCTGTCTTGGGGCCTCGTGACAGCATTAAAGTCCCCTCCAAAGACCACCTGCCGACTTGTAAAAAGATAGGGCTTGATCCTCATAAAGAGACACTTCCGGTCCCACTTAGACTGTGGGCCGTAGATGTTAATAAGGCGAAGTTCTTGTCCCTTCATGAGGACATCTAAGATCAGGCACCTCCCCATTTCTAACTCGATAACCCGTCGGCATTCTACCGCTGCGGTAAAAAGGACCGCCACTCCGCTATACGGCTCGGCCCCAAGAGACCAGTAGGAGGGCCCATTCCTCCACTCTCTTTTAGCCTTGTAGATAGATGACATATCTGTTAGCCTGGTCTCTTGCAAAAATAAAATATCAGCATTAATATGGGCAAAAAAATCATAGGCCGCAAATCGAGCCGTATCTGACTTTATGCTGGCAACATTAATAGATGCCAGAGTCAACGGAGAGGGTGCCGCCATCAAGGGTGATTGAGTTAGACAGCTTTCTTTTTCCCACCATCCTTCCCATCCACCCCACCACCCTCCTCATCAGATGATGGTTTACCCCTTTTAAGTGAAATAGATGTGTCCATTTTCCCTTTATATACATTTTCCTCGTCCCCTGACTCTGGGCCAGTCTCCCCCCCTGAAGACAAAAATTCCCCTGGGAGAGAGGACTCAGCGTCTCCTGTGAGCCCCACCGCAACATCCGGAACCTCACCCCCAGCCCCCCCCTCCTCCGAAGAGGAAATGTCGCGGAGGGCTCGGAACCGGTTGGAGAGACCAATCAGAGGGGGGTCAGTTGTACCTTCCTTTGGCATCTGGCGGGTGGGAGAAGATCTTACATCTCTCCTTTTCTTATTCTTCCGAGTACCCCGCTTTGTTTCTGCCCATCCCCCACTGTCCTCATCCGCGCTCCCACCATGGGAGGACAGTGAGGAGACGGCATCCCCCTCTTTGTGGATCTTCCCAATCTCCTCATCCAGTTCACTATCCCCCAGGGCCTCAGCAGTAAGACTGGCCACAGGGACAGGATCAGGAGTCACCCCAGTTGGTTGATGCTCCTGTGAGTCCTGAATCTCCCTGTCCCTTTGACGCTTCTCGAGACGCCTCAGTTGGGCAGGCGTCTTCTGCTTACTTTTCTTCCCTGGCCCCTGCACCCCTTCATCCCCGACAGCCATCCCCCCAGCAGAATCCACCTCACGGCTTACTCCCACCGGGGCAACAACCGCGTTGACAAAGGAACGAGGGCAGCGACTGAATGGGTGACCTAAGTCACCACACAGGTGACACCTAATCTCTGCACAAGATGTAGCGAGATGGCCTATTTCCCCACACAGAGTACACTTCTGCACAGTGCAATTGGCACTAAAATGTGTGGGGTCACCACATCTGTGACAGAGCTTCGGCTGACCCTGGTAGAAGATCTGGATACGATCCCTTCCGAGGAAGGTCGCAGATGGTATATGGGTAACGGTGTTTCCTGAACGCCTAAGCTTGACCATAAACGTCCAGGCCCCTCACCAGATGCCATATTCATCCCTGTTCTTTTTTGGGACCTCCACCACCTCACCATACCGACCTAGCCACGTCATGATGTCAATACAAGAAAGCGATTCGTTACGGGTTAAAACGGTCACCTTCTTGACATTATTTTGGCGAGACACTGCCTGAATGGCAAAGTCTCGCCAGCCGGGCTCATTCTTTACCAACTCATAATTCGACCAGAAGAGCTCAAGCCCCTCCGGCCGAACAAAGCTGATATCGAACTCAGGGGTACCATAAGGATGTATTAAGGCATAGATGTCAGCTGCCTTAAAGCCCAACTTCAGCAGAAGCTCAACAACTTTAGATCTTGGAGGACATGTATCACTGCCTCTCCACCTCAGCCGGACCACATTCCTTCGGAGACCACCTGGCCCGGCTGTTGGGAGAGACCACACAGTATCCCCCCCTCTTTCCTCTCGGAAGGCTGAAAGACCATGTCTTTCTATCCAAAAGGATAGATCAACCTCCCTACCCTCTACATTGATTGATCTCTCCCCTCTCCTTAAGGCCCCCAGGAGACGCTGCTGCAAACTGCTCTCCCCAGAGCCAGAGGACGAGGAAGCTGCCCCCCTTCCCCTGCAACTGGACCAGGCCCTACATTCCCACCACTAATCTGTGCCCCTTCACCACCCTCCTCCACATAATCCATACCCAAACCATTGACCCCTATTTTAGCTGATGTGCCCCCCATACCTCCACCCGTGCTACAGCCCAAACCACCATTCAAAGCCCCAGAAAGATTTTTAGTAACAGATGAATTATTCCCCTCATTCACACCCTCAGTCACTCCAACATTAACCTCCACATTCATATTGGCTGGACCGGTGCGTTCTGGTGCAGATTTTGTACTATCAGCATCACTGGGTACCAGGGCTGGAGCCATCACCACAGGACAGGTCACCGGTCCCTTATACAAGGACCGGGAAGCCTGCCTAGCCTGTTTATTAGCGGCCCCAGCCCTGTTTTTACCGGTACCCTCCGCCTCATCCGTACTAGAATGTCCAGCTCCTGGGCGCCGCTGATCTGGATCAGCGGCGCCAATGCAAAACAAAAGTTTTTTTCTACTTTTGGGAGAATCTATTTTTCCCTTAGCCACCACGACTACCTCCGGCACTGAGTCACCCCCCTCTCCCACAGGGGAGCGAACTACAGCACCGGAGTCTGCCTCTATGCCCACCGCTGGGCCGCCCTCACTGTACGGCCTTGCGGCCGATGCCTTCTCTGCTCCATCCCTGCTACTGCAAACAGGCATGGAGCTCTGCGCCCTTTTAGTATCTGTACTCTCCCCGCACCTTTGCACCGAGTCCACCACAGAACACGGGCTGGGCTGGGTAACGGGGCTTGCACAATGAGCTGACCCTGCGGCCGACTCAGGGTTTACAGGGAGGGGGGTGTAGATGTAACTCACCACTTCTTGCTGCTTTGGCTTGGTCTTCTTCTTCTTACCCCCAGGTGCCTCATTTGGGAGCTCATCTCCAAACACCAGGTTCTGAGGACACACTGGGGATTCCAGCATGCGGATCTGGGCCATTAGCGCCCCTCCCTGGTAGCTGCTGTCACTGTCCTCCCCTGAGTCGGCAGGTGATACTGCTGGTTGCTGTGCAGGGGGCCCACTGTACGGGGCCTGCTGCTGTTGCCGCAGGCCACCAGGTGGATCTGCCTGTTGTTCTTCCTCCATCTCCTCCGCATCATCCACCTGGCTCTCAGGTTGCAGCCCCATCAACCTTTTATTTTTATCTTCTTCTTTCACCCTGAAGCGCTCCTCATTTTCCAATTTCTCTTTAAATGGACCACTCTTCGCCAGTAATTCTCCTCTCCTCTCCTCCAAAGCTTGTATTTCAGCCATAAGTCTCTTTATCTGCCCCTGGATCTCCGTCTTTTTCTTTTTTGGAGTTACCTTAGCCCTGGCACGGGCACAGCGCAGTTCCTCTCCGAGCCTCCTGATGGCCTTACAGGCGTCTTCATACTCACGGAGGTGACTTTTTACCCGGGAGGTATAGGTGGAAATAGACTCCCGGGTCCTCAGCACTCCCCAGCCTTCCTCACTGAGGTCGGCTTCACCTCCGTGAGCACTCTGCCTTCTTTCTGATGAACCCAGCTTTCCGCTGGTAGCACCCAGCTTTCCTGAGGTGGATCCAGCCTTGGAGCTTCTCACCTCTGTGGGGGGAGTTGGAGCAGCATTGCTGCGACTCCTGGTGGAACGCCTCACCCCCAAATCCTCCGATGTTCCGGCCGCTTGCTGGCTTCTACTGCTCCCCTGCGGCCTAGTCCGAGGAGCAGAAGCCTGGGCCTCGCCTCCCTCACTCATGCCTGGAAACCCACTCCCTCCCTGGGGAGGAGGAAGCAGGCCCCAGGTGGAATAGATGGTAATTCCCTGGAGCTCAGGAGACACAGCAGACACACAGCACAGCTGAAGCACGACCACACCCGCAACTAATTGGTCAGCACTCCAGAGCTGTACTCACTATTCTGCTGGAGGAGTCACTGTGTACATACAGTGGGGATCAAAAGTTTGGGCACCCCAGGTAAAAAATTGTATTAATGTGCATAAAGAAGCCAAGGAAAGATGGAAAAATCTCCAAAAGGCATCAAATTACAGATTAGACATTCTTATAATATGTCAACAAAAGTTAGAGTTTATTTCCATCATTTACACTTTCAAAATAACAGAAAACAAAAAAATGGCGTCTGCAAAAGTTTGGGCACCCTGCAGAATTTATAGCATGCACTGCCCCCTTTGCAAAGCTGAGACCTGCCAGTGTCATGGATTGTTCTCAATCATCATCTGGGAAGACCAGGTGATGTAAATCTCAAAGGTTTTAAATACCCAGACTCATCTGACCTTGCCCCAACAATCAGCACCATGGGTTCTTCTAAGCAGTGGTCTAGAAATCTGAAACTGAAAATAGTTGACGCTCACAAAGCTGGAGAAGGCTATAAGAAGATAGTAAAACGTTTTCAGATGTCAATATCCTCTGTTCGAAATGTAATTAAGAAATGGCAGTCATCAGGAACAGTGGAAGTTAAAGCAAGATCTGGAAGACCAAGAAAAATATCAGACAGAACAGCTCGCAGGATTGTGAGAAAAACAATTCAAAACCCACGTTTGACTGCACAATCCCTCCAGAAAGATCTGTCAAACACTGGAGTTGTGGTACACTATTCCACTATAAAGAGATACTTGTACAAATATGGTCTTCATGGAAGAGTCGTCAGAAGAAAACCTCTTCTACGTCCTCACCACAAAAATCAGCGTTTGAACTTTGCAAATGAACATATAGACAAGCCTGATGCATGGAAACAAGTTCTGTGGACCGAGATTAAAATTGAATTTTTTGTCCGGAATGAGCAAAGGTACGTTTGGAGAAAAAGGGGAACAGAATTTAATGAAAAGAACTTCTGTCCAACTGTTAAGCATGGGGGTGGATCAATCATGCTTTGGGGTTGTATTGCAGCCAGTGGCACAGGGAACATCTCACGAGTAGAAGGAAAAATTGATTCAATAAAATGTCAGCAAATTTTGGATGCTAACTTGATGCCATCTGTGAAAATGCTGAAGTTAAAGAGAGGATGGCTTCTACAAATGGATAATGATCCTAAACACACCTCGAAATCCACGGGGGATTACATCAAGAGGCGTAAACTGAAGGTTTTACCATGGCCTTCACAATCTCCTGACCTCAACATAATTGAAAATCTATGGATAGACCTTAAAAGAGCAGTGCGTGACAGACAGCCCAGAAATCTCAAAGAACTGGAATACTTTTGTAAGGAAGAATGGGCAAGATACTTCAAACAAGAATTGAAAGACTCTTGGCTGGCTACAAAAAGCATTTACAAGCTGTGATACTTGCCAAAGGGGGCAGTACAAGATATTAACTCTGCAGGGTGCCCAAACTTTTGCAGACGCCATTTTTTAGTTTTCTGTTATTTTGAAAGTGTAAATGATGGAAATAAAATCTAACTTTTGTTGATATATTATAAGAATGTCTAATCTGTAATTTGATGCCTTTTGGAGATTTTTCCATCTTTCCTTGGCTTCTTTATGCACATTAATACAATTTTTTTCCTGGGGTGCCCAATATTTTGATCCCCACTGTACATTACATTACTTATCCTGTACTTTTCCTGAGTTATATCCTGTATTATACTCCAGAGCTGTACTTACTATTCTGCTGGTGGGGTCACTGTGTACACACATTACATTACTTATCCTGTACTGATCCTGAGTTATATCTTGTATTATACTCCAGAGCTGTACTTACTATTCTACTGGTGGGATCACTGGGGGAGATTTATCAAAACCTGTGGACAGGCAAAGTTGCCCAGTTGCCCATAGCAACCAATCAGCTCACTTCTTTCATTCTTAACAAGGCCTGTGGAAAATGAAAGAAGCGATCTGATATGGTTGCTATGGGCAACTGGGCAACTTTGCCTGTCCACAGGTTTTGATAAATCTCCCCCACTGTGTACATACATTACATGTATGCACACGGCGGAATTTCCCTGCCAGATGTTTCCGACATGGAAATTCTTTTTTCCTTGTCCTTTTTCTTTGTTCGTGCGGACATTTCGCTGTGTGAATGCAGCCTATGAGGGCTGGATTTTTTCACCACTAATTTTACTTTGTAATGACATAAATCACTTATCACAAAATAAAAAATTATTATTTGTGGGACAAAATTGAAAAAAACTAAAACGCCATTTAGTAACTTTCCTTCCTGCTTCTATGCAGAGCACCTTTTTGTAAAAATGACATGTTCTTTTTTTTTTTCTGTAGGTCCATATGATTAAAAAAGATACCCAACTCATATAGGTTTGATTTTGTTTTACTTGTTTTAAAAATTATAACTTTTTGTATGAAAATTAGTCCTTTTAAAATTGTCCTCTTCTGACCCCTATAACTATTTTACTTTTCCGTATATGGGAATGTCTGAGGGCTCATAGTTTCTGTAGTTTTTATCAGTACAATATTTGTTTTGATGTGACTTTGTGATTGATTTTTATACATTTTTAGGGTATACAAAACGACCACAGTGGCTATTTTTTAGTCCCCATGGGGGACTATTACATGCATAGCATTGATTAGTGCTATCGGTGCTCGATTGCGCCATGGCTGACTGGAGCACAGGAGAACCGATAGGACAGTCCTTTTAAGCTGAACGGGACAGTGCATGATCATTGTTTTTAAGACATTTAAAGGGTTAATGGCGGGCATTACCAAGGTCTGTGATGTCCGCTGATAGCCATCAGAACCATCTTGCTATAACGTGCACTCAGCTCCTAAGTGCGCGTCATAAAGGGGAGCGGGCACAGGTGTACATGTATGCCCTGTGTCCTTTAGGGGATTAAATACAAATATACATAAAAACTGCACATACTGGGGGAGTTTTATGAAAACTTGTGCAGAAAAAAAGTGGTGACGTTACCCATAGCAACCAATAAGCTTGTTTCTTTAATTTAAAAAAAGGCCCCTGAAAAATAAAAGAAGTGATCTGACCTCAGCCCACATATGAGTTTCCTTGGGTGACCGCCAGCACAAGCTGCAGCAATCAAACACCACACCCAAAGCCAGAGGATTCATAGAGGATGTAAGCAACTCTACAAAATCACTTCAAAGCAAAAAAAAAAAAAAAAAAAATCCTGTCCTTCATTATGTTTCTTATATATACCAGCAATGTACTGGTATAACATTTGCAAGGGAGTTTTGGAGCATATGTAAAGCTTATTTTCTTGTGTATTTGAAGCTTATTTTATCTTTATAAGAAGCATATTTAGTATTCCAATTGATTTCAGTAATAATGATAGTAATACACATGTACTACAAGCAAAGTAAGTACCGTATATGCTGCTTCTTATTTTACACACTGAAAGAGGTTTAAAACAATGACTTGCATCTTCCCTGGAGGTCAATGGGAAATGGATTAAAGGCATTTTATGTGTTTATTGTCTTTGGGCTGTAACATGAGTTCAGTGGGTGTGTGTGTGTGTGCGTGTGTGTGTGTGTGCGTGTGTGTGTGCGTGTGTGTGTGTGTGTGTGTGGGGGGGGGGGGGGGGGGGGGGTGTGTTGCATAAACACTCCCCTGCTAGAGCCTCACATAAGAAGGAAAGGCTCAGTGAAAGGGCTTTTACTTACTATTCCTTTTACACAGGAGAAACATGTCAGGATCCGAGGACCCAAAACAAACAAACCGGGAGAAATTCCAAGCAGAAATGCAGAGGACATTGGAGAAGGCAAAGACCATGACTCCTGAGGAGCTGAAGTTTTCTTATAAGGGGATTCTGTATCCCAGTATCCTATGCAGCGAGGCCACTTTTCAAGCTATGGAGGGTTTTGAAGCCAGAGAAGATGATGTATTGATCATAACATATCCCAAGTGTGGTGAGTGGGGGGAAGGGACTACATGGACTTTAATGAAACAGTAATGCACGATTCTGTCTCTAGTTCATACAATCGTCTCAGGGCTCGTTCACACTGTGCACTTTTAGCTGGCGGAAAGTCCACTTGCAGCAGGGTCAAGTGTATACCGGACAATACAGGAGAATAAAGCCCTGATCAGACCCACAGGCAGAACAAGTAAATGTGGTGCGGCACAGGGTGTGAAGGAGAGGTGTATGGGGCAGATGTTATTAACCCCTAGATGTTTGTGATGCAAGGGGGCGGTTTTCTCGGTAATCACCAGAACGGTAGCACCGCTATCCCTAGGTTAGGCAGAGTAATAATAGTCCAACACCAGGTTAGGGTTAACAGTAGGGTAAACGGTAGACAGATAGTAATAGTCTTTACAGCTAGGCCAGGATCCCAGAGAGGTGGCCAGTAACACAGAAGGACCTTGCAGCTTGCTGAGACTTGTAGTGACTTTGACAGACTTGCTGACTATAATAGACGTGACTATAGACTTGACTTGACAGTAGGTAGTGACAGCAGACATAGAAGACTTGACTTACTGACATGTGGCTGTAGGCTAGGCTTGAGGCCTCCAGATGTGCTGGACACTGGCTCTGAGAGGTCTGGTCTTTACTGTACCTCAGCAGAAAGAGTGCGATTGCAATGGCTCCCCCTCTTATAAAGGGGGCTGAGCCAGAAGCCCATGGGTCAGACTGCAGGTCACCTGGTTAGCTGGTGCTCTCTGGGTAATAAACACATCAGGGGAACACATTATCATGTGACTTACTCAAAGGTCCTTAAAGGGGTACTCCGCCCCTAGACATCTTATCCCCTATCCAAAGGATAGGGGATAAGATGTCTGATCGCGGGGATCCTGCTGCTGGGGACCACCGGGATCTCAGCTGCAGCACCCCGCTATCATTACTGCACAGAGCAAACTCGCTCTGTGCCTAATGACGGGCAATACAGGGGCCGGAGCATTGCGATATCATGGCTCCTCCCCTCATGACATCACGATCCCCCCCCCCTAAATACAAATCTATGGGAGGGGGTTTGCCACACCCCCTCCATTAGACTTGTATTGAGGGGGGGAGGGCTGCAATGTCACAAGGGGCGGAGATGTGACATCACAATGCTCTGGCCCCTGTATTGCCCGTCATTACGCACAGAGCGAGTTTTCTCTGTGCAGTAATGACAGCGGGGTGCTGCAGCCGGACCCCCGCAATCAGACATCTTATCCCGTATCCTTTGAATAGGGGATAAGATGCCTAGTGGCGGAAAACCCATTTAAAGGTCCTTTATACATAACACTCAAAACACTATACATAATATATATTATGGTGGGGGAGACACTGCAGGAGGGCCCCTAGGACACAGAAGAACTCAACCTGACAGGGCCTAAGTACTGTATGGGACTATATCCCGTACTGGAACATCTTTCAGCTCTCCTGACCTTTATTCAGTAAATACTTGTATTGCACATTAAATAATTGTAGATATCTGTCTTAGAAGTAATTCTTACTCACTCATGCATTAGCCCAGATTTTTTAATCAACTTAAAACCAAAATTGTCTGTTTTGGCCAATTCCAACCAATGCTTTGGTCGTCATGTCCATGGGCCTATTCACAGTCAACTAAACTGTTGCTCTATAGCTAAAGAAAGCTAGTTGTGTCATAAAACATCTCTGTGCAATCAAGGCACTTTAAAGGGGTACTCTGCCCCTAGACATCTTATCCCTATCCAAAGGATAGGGGATAAGATGTCAGATCGCCGGGGTCCCGCTCCTGCAGCACCCCGCTATCATTACTGCGCAGAGCGAGATCGCTCTGCACGTAATGACGTGCAATACAGGGGCCGGAGCATCGTTACGTCACGGCTCCGCCCCTCGTGACGTCACGGCCCGCCCCCGTCAATACAAGTCTATGGGAGGGGGCGTGACGGTCGTCACACCCCCTGCCATAGACTTGCATTAAGGGGACGGGCCTTGATATCATGAGGGGCAGAGCCATGACGTCACGCTGCTCCGGCCCTTGTATCGCCCGTCATTACGCACAGAGCAAACTCGCTCTGTGCAGTTATGATGGCGGGGTGCAGCAGCCGCGATCCCCGGGGTCCCCAGCAGCGGGACCGCGGTGATCTAACATCTTATCCCCTATCCTTTGGATAGGGGATAAGATGCCAGGGGCGGAGTACCCCTTTAAAGCCGCAATTACTGTCCACCTAACTGATTGTCAACCGATTTGGGGAGGGGGGGGTCTAATCGGTTTGGATGCCCCGTCGGAGGTCAGCTCATCATACCCAGGACCCTCAAGGAGCAGATCTGCTAATAGAGCCTACCTTACTGGGCTCTATCAGTAGATAGATGATACCACGTCGTCACGCTCCCTCCCATAGACTTGCATAGCGGGAGGTGACGTCACACGGGGGCAGAGTCGTGACGTCACGATACTCCGCGGCGTGCAGCTCAAACAGGTGGGTGGCTAATACAAGATTGCGGGGGCCCCCAGTGAGGGGACCCCCGCGGTGAGACATCTTATCCCCTATCCTTTTAAAATGGACAGAAATGTCAGCAGAGAGCACTGTGCTCGTGATTCAGCAGAGAGCTCTGTGTTCCAAAAAGTAAATAATTTACTCTGTAGTATTCAGCAGCTAATAAGTACTGGAAGGATTAAGATTTTTTAATAGAAGTAATTTACAAATCTGTTCAACTTTCTGGCACCAGTTGATTTACAAAAAAAAAAAATAAATTCCCCCGGAGTACCCCTTTAACCTGTTAAAGACCAAGGGCGTAAACTTACGCCCTTAGTCCCGCTCCCGTGATATAATGCGGGGTTACACGGTAACCCCGCATCATATCACGGCGGGCCCGGCGTCATAGTGAAGCCGGGACCCGCCGCTAATAGCGCGCGGCACTGATTGCGGTGCCGCACCCTATTAACCCTTTAGTCGCGCGGCTAAAAGTGAAAGTAAAATGTGCCGGTTAGCTCAGGGAGCTGTTCAGGATCGCTGCGGTATAATCGCGGCATCCCGAACAGCTGTACTTCAGGAGGAAGGTCTCTTACCTTCCTTCCTGCAGTCCGATCGCCGAATGAATGCTTCAAGCCTGAGATCCAGGCTTGAGCATTCAATCGCCGAAAACACTGATCCATTCCTATGGAGTTGCATCAATCAGTGGTAAAGATCAGTACATGCAATGTTATAGTCCCCTATAGGAGCTATAATATTGCATAAGAAAAGTGTAAAAAAAAAAAATCATTAACCCTTTCAATTATCCCTTCCCCTAATAAAAGTTTGAAACGCCCGGCATTTCCAAGAATTAAAAAAAAAAAACTGTCTAAATAAAAAAAACATGTGGTATCGCCGCGTGCGGAAATGTCCGAATTATAAAAATATACCGCTTTTTGAACCGCGCGTTCAATGGCGTACGCGCAAAAAAATTCTAAAGTCCAAAATAGCGTATTTTTGGTCACTTTTTATATCATGAAAAGATGAATAAAAAGCAAACAAAAAGTGTGATCAATGCAAAAAGTTCAGATCACGGCGCAAAAAATGAGCCCTCATAGCCCCCTGAACATGGAAAAATAAAAAAAGTTATAGGGCTCAGAAAATGACAATTTTAAACGTATAAATTTTCCTGCATGTATTTATGATTTTTTGTTTTTCAGTAGTAATACAAAATCAAACCTATAGGGTATAATTTAACCGTATGGACCTAGAGAATAAAGAAAAGGTATCATTTTTAACGAAAAATATACTACGTAGAAACGGAAGCCCCCAAAAAGTTACAAAATGGCATTATTTTTTTTTCAATTTTGTCGCACAATGATTTTTTTTTCTGTTTCGCCGTAGATTTTTGGGTACAATGACTGATGTCATTACAAAGTAGAATTGGTGGCGCAAAAAATACGCCATACAGATTTTTAGGTGCAAAATTGAAAGAGTTATGATTTTTTAAAGGTAAGGAGGAAAAAATGAAAATGCAAAAAACGAAAAACGCCTGGTCCTTAAGGGGTTAACCACTTAAGGACCAAGGGCGTACAGGTACACCTTTGCTCCCTGGTACTTAAAGGGGTATTCTGGGCAAAAACATCTTATCTCCTATCGAAAGGATAGGGGATAAGATGTCTGATCGCGGGGGGCCCGTCCCTGGGAACCCCCTGCGATCTCCCTGCAGCAACCCGCATTCTATGCGTAGCTGCGTCTGAAGTTTTGGAAACCTCGGGGGTTCCGAGACGGGGACGTGACGTCACGCCATGCCCCCTCCCATAGAAATGAAATGGAGGGGGCGTGGCGTGACGTCACGTCCCCGTCTCGGAAGCCAAGAGGTTTCCGAAACTTCAGACGCATAGAATGCGGGCTGCTGCAGGGAGATCGCAAGGGATTCCTGCGATCAGACATCTTATTCCCTTTCCTTTCAATAGGGGATAAGATGTTTTTGCCCGGAATACCCCTTTAAGGACCAAGGGCCCAAATGCCCAGGGGGAGCATCAGACCCCTCCATGAATTCACACCTGCGGTTTGCGGCGATTCTGGTGATGCGGGTCACGTGTGACCAGCTGACCCAGAGATAACCCCCCCCCCCCAGGATTGCTGCTATTGACCGGCCAATAGCAGCTGGCAGGGGAGGGGTTTATGGCCCCTTCTCGTGGCTCTGCCAGCTCACTGAGTTCATTCAGCGGGCAGAGCTGCAAGATGGAGCCAGGGACCCTCCTCTGTCAAGATCGGAGACCCTCAGAGAAGAAGAACCCTTGTTAGAGCAGGGAAAGAATACAGCAAAGGGACACTTGTTTATATACATCTTGCTCCCTTTGTAATGCTTTATATCTATGCGTCATAACAAGATGTTCTTTTTGTTATCTTTTCATATATTTGTTAAAATGCCAATAACAATCTTATTGAAAAGTTAAAAAAAAAAAAAAAAAGTTTTTTTTAAATCCCCACCCCCCCACCCGACCCCTTAATAGGACCTAAAGGGTCCGCAGCAATTTTTTTTTTTTTAGTGTAGCCCGGGCCCTATTAGGGGTTCAGGGCGCTGCATTTGGCACCCCATTTTTTTTTTTTTTTTTTTCCCCGTTACAGTTACACCAAGCACACACACCACATACTCCTCATACCATCATCCCTCTGTTCACATCCCTTGCCGCCAGATCCACGTCCGCTTGTGGGACCGTGCGGAAGAACCAGGGAGGCCTCTAAATTTGATCCAGACACCTATGCCCAAGGGTGAGTCCCGTGCCCTTAGCCATGAAAACCTGTTGCTGGTCAGGTATAAGGATAAGAGGGATGTCCTTATGCTGACCACTATTCATGGTAACGACAGCTCACCTGTCCCTGTTCGAGGTACCACACCGGTCCTCAAGCCTGATTGTATTCTGGACTACAATCGGTATATGGGGGGAGTTGATCTTTCTGATGAAGTCCTCAAGCCATACATGGCCATGCGGAAAACACGTGTATGGTACAAAAAAGTTGTGGTCTACTTGGTACAGGTTGCCATGTACAGCTCTTTCAGTACACTGGAAACACAGGGACATACCTTCAGTTCCAAGAAGAAGTCCTAAAGGCCCTGATCTTTGTCAACCGGGAAAGAGCAGGCCGGAGTTCCGAAGGAACTGAAGTTCTAGGTGTCAGGGTCGTCCCAGGCCAATGCTTTCCAGGTGAGGTCCCCCACACTGGAAAGAAGGGACGATCCCAGAAAAAATGCAGAGTGTGTAACAGGAGGGGGATTCGGACCACCTATCAATGTGACACTTGCCCCGATCATCCGGGCCTCTGCATTAAAAACTGCTTCAGGGAGTATCACACTTCCATGCAGTACTAAATTATAATTTAAATTTTCCATAATTTGACCCCAATGCACCAAGTCCAGAGTACATTCCAAGTTTTAACCCTATAAACCACAAAATTGGCCAAAAAACCTAAGACCTCTGGGGGTATTTTTTTTCTCTGGGTCATGGGTCACTGAGTCACTATCATCCGGGACTTTTTATGTTGCCTCAAATGTGCAGCGCTCTTACTCCACCTGAGCGGGTTGCGCATTTGAGGCAACAGGTTAGGGATGGCCACATACATCACATTTCCAGAATGATGATTCAGAGCATAGGGTTTGGGGTGGGCATATATTTTTGTTTTGGCTATGCTCTGGGTCATCATTCTGGGAGCATAACCTGTTTTACAATATTTTGTCCCACTGTACCCCATGTAACGCTCCTTGAGGGGGGGGGGGGGGAGGGTCCCGCTGTTCTAGCTCCAAAGGCAGCTATGCTTAAGCTCAAGGCACGCTGTATACGCCCAGACATGAGGTATATCCTTACTCCATGAAATGTATTGACAAAATTACAGGGACATTTTCTCCTTTTGCCACTTGTGAAAATGAAAAGTTTGGGGTAACCCCAGCATTTTAGTGTAAAAAATCTAATTTTTCATTTTCACATCCCACTTTAATGAACATTTATCAAACACCTGTGGGAGGTTAAGACTCACTGTACCCCTTGTTACTGTCACGATGCCGGCTGGCAGGAGGTGGATCCTCTGTGCCAGAGAGGGATTGGCGTGGACCGTGCTAGTGGACCGGTTCTAAGTCACTACTGGTATTCACCAGAGCCCGCCGCAAAGCGGGATGGTCTTGCTGCGGCGGTAGTGACCAGGTCGTATCCACTAGCAACGGCTCAACCTCTCTGACTGCTGAAGATAGGCGCGGTACAAGGGAGTAGACAGAAGCAAGGTCGGACGTAGCAGAAGGTCGGGGCAGGCAGCAAGGATCGTAGTCAGGGGCAACGGCAGGAGGTCTGGAACACAGGCTAGGAACACACAAGGAAACGCTTTCACTGGCACAATGGCAACAAGATCCGGCGAGGGAGTGCAGGGGAAGTGAGGTATACATAGGGAGTGCACAGATGAACACACTAATTAGAACCACTTGCGCCAATCAGCGGCGCAGTGGCCCTTTAAATCGCAGAGACCCGGCGCGCGCGCGCCCTAGGGAGCGGGGCCGCGCGCGCCGGGACAGGACCGACGGAGAGCGAGTCAGGTACGGGAGCCGGGGTGCGCATCGCGAGCGGGCGCCACCCGCATCGCGAATCGCATCCCGGCTGGAGGCGGAATCGCAGCACACCGAGTCAGTGGATCTGACCGGAGCGCTGCAGTAGCGAGAGTGTAGCGAGCGCTCCGGGGAGGAGCGGGGACCCGGAGCGCTCGGCGTAACAGTACCCCCCCCCCTTGGGTCTCCCCCTCTTCTTAGAGCCTGAGAACCTGAGGAGCAGACTTTTGTCTAGGATATTGTCCTCAGGTTCCCAGGATCTCTCTTCAGGACCACAGCCCTCCCAATCGACCAAAAAAAAGGTTTTCCCTCTGACCTTCTTGGAGGCCAGTATCTCCTTTACTGAGAAGATGTCCGAGGAGCCGGAAACAGGAGTGGGAGAAACAAGTTTGGGAGAGAAACGGTTGATGATGAGTGGTTTAAGAAGAGAAACGTGAAAGGCATTAGGAATACGAAGAGAAGGAGGAAGAAGAAGTTTGTAAGAGACAGGATTAATCTGGCACAAAATTTTGAAAGGACCAAGATAGCGTGGTCCCAATTTGTAGCTAGGAACACGGAAGCGGACATATTTAGCGGGGAGCCATACCTTGTCTCCTGGAGAAAAAATGGGGGGAGCTCTTCTTTTCTTATCAGCAAACTTCTTCATGCGTGATGAAGCCTGTAAGAGAGAATTTTGGGTCTCTTTCCATATGGTGGAAAGATCACGAGTTATTTCATCCACAGCGGGCAAACCAGAGGGCAAGGGAGTAGGGAGGGGGGGAAGAGGGTGACGGCCGTACACCACGAAAAATGGAGATTTGGAAGAAGATTCAGAAACTCTGAAGTTATACGAGAATTCGGCCCATGGTAGAAGATCTGCCCAGTCATCCTGGCGGGAGGAAACAAAATGCCGTAAATAATCACCCAGGACCTGGTTAATTCTTTCTACTTGCCCATTGGATTGAGGATGATAAGCAGAAGAAAAGTTTAATTTAATCTTGAGTTGTTTACAGAGAGCCCTCCAGAATTTTGACACGAATTGGACGCCTCTATCCGAGACGATCTGCGTGGGCAACCCGTGAAGACGAAAAATTTGTACTAAAAATTGTTTTGCCAACTGAGGCGCAGAAGGAAGACCAGGAAGAGGGATGAAATGTGCCATCTTGGAGAATCGATCAACGACCACCCAAACAACAGTGTTGCCACGGGATGGGGGTAAGTCTGTAATAAAGTCCATACCAATCAGAGACCAAGGCTGTTCGGGGACAGGCAGAGGATGAAGAAGACCAGCGGGCTTCTGGCGAGGAGTCTTATCCCGGGCACAGACAGTGCAGGCCCGCACAAAATCAACAACATCCGTCTCCAGAGTCGGCCACCAATAGAAACGAGAGATGAGTTGCACGGATTTCTTGATGCCCGCATGGCCTGCGAGATGGGAGGAGTGACCCCATTTGAGGATTCCGAGGCGTTGGCGTGGAGTGACGAAGGTCTTCCCTGGAGGAGTTTGCCTGATGGAGGCTGGAGAAGTGGAGATCAGGCAGTCAGGAGGAATGATGTGTTGCGGAGAGAGCTCTACTTCCGAGGCATCCGAGGAACGAGAGAGAGCATCGGCCCTAATGTTCTTATCGGCAGGCCGAAAGTGAATTTCAAAATTAAATCGGGCAAAGAACAGAGACCACCTGGCCTGGCGAGGATTCAGCCGTTGGGCAGACTGGAGATAGGAGAGATTCTTGTGATCGGTGTAAATAATAACTGGAAATCTTGATCCCTCCAGCAGATGCCTCCATTCCTCAAGTGCTAATTTAATGGCTAGTAGCTCTCGATCCCCGATGGAGTAGTTCCTCTCCGCCGGAGAGAAGGTCCTAGAAAAAAAACCACAAGTAACAGCATGCCCGGAAGAATTTTTTTGTAGAAGGACCGCTCCCGCTCCTACTGAGGAGGCATCTACCTCCAATAGGAAGGGTTTAGATGGGTCAGGTCTGGAGAGCACGGGAGCAGAAGAAAAGGCAGACTTGAGCTGTTTAAAGGCGTCTTCCGCTTGAGGAGGCCATGACTTAGGATTGGCATTCTTTTTGGTTAAAGCCACGATAGGAGCCACAATGGTGGAAAAATGTGGAATAAATTGTCTGTAATAATTGGCGAACCCCAAAAAACATTGGATAGCACGGAGTCCGGAGGGGCGTGGCCAATCTAAGACGGCAGAGAGTTTGTCTGGATCCATTTGTAGTCCCTGGCCAGAGACCAAGTATCCTAGGAAAGGAAGAGATTGACATTCAAACAGACATTTCTCCATCTTGGCATAAAGTTGATTGTCACGAAGTCTCTGAAGAACCATGCGGACATGCTGGCGGTGTTCTTCTAGGTTGGCAGAAAAAATCAGGATATCGTCCAGATACACAACAACACAGGAATATAAGAGATCACGAAAAATTTCATTAACAAAGTCTTGGAAGACGGCAGGGGCGTTGCACAGGCCAAAGGGCATGACCAGATACTCAAAGTGTCCATCTCTAGTGTTAAATGCCGTTTTCCATTCATCCCCCTCTCTGATGCGGATGAGATTATAAGCACCTCTTAAGTCCAGTTTGGTAAAGATGTGGGCACCTTGGAGGCGATCAAAGAGTTCAGAGATAAGAGGTAGAGGGTAGCGGTTCTTTACCGTGATTTTATTAAGACCGCGGTAGTCAATGCAAGGACGTAGGGAGCCATCTTTTTTGGACACAAAGAAAAATCCGGCTCCGGCAGGAGAGGAGGATTTGCGGATAAAGCCCTTTTTTAAATTTTCCTGGATGTACTCAGACATAGCAAGAGTCTCTGGGGCGGAGAGAGGATAAATTCTGCCCCGGGGTGGAGTAGTGCCCGGGAGGAGGTCAATAGGACAGTCATAAGGCCTGTGAGGAGGTAGAGTCTCAGCTTGTTTTTTGCAAAATACATCCGCAAAGTCCATATAGGCCTTAGGGAGACCGGTTACAGGGGAAACCACAGGGTCACGGCAAGGAGTACTGGGAACCGGTTTAAGGCAGTCCTTGAAACAAGAGGTACCCCAACTCTTGATCTCCCCAGTGGACCAATCCAGGGTTGGGGAATGGTGTTGAAGCCAGGGTAGTCCAAGGAGAATTTCGGAAGTACAATTGGGGAGGACCAAAAACTCAATTTTTTCGTGATGAGGTCCGATGCACATTAGGAGAGGCTCCGTGCGGAAACGTATGGTACAGTCCAATTTTTCATTGTTAACACAATTGATGAAGAGGGGTCTGGCGAGACTGGTCACCGGGATGTTGAACCTGTTGATGAGAGAGGCCAAAATAAAATTTCCTGCAGATCCGGAATCCAAGAAGGCCATAGTAGAGAAGGAGAAGGTAGAGGCAGATATCCGCACAGGCACAGTAAGACGTGGAGAAGCAGAGTTGACATCAAGGACTGTTTCACCTTTGTGCGGAGTCAGCGTACGTCTTTCCAGGCGGGGATGACGGATAGGACAATCCTTCAGGAAGTGTTCGGTACCGGCACAGTACAGGCAGAGATTCTCCATGCGGCGTCGTGTCCTCTCTTGAGGTGTCAGGCGAGACCGGTCGACCTGCATAGCCTCCACGGCGGAAGGCACAGGAACGGATTGCAGGGGACCAGAGGAGAGAGGAGCCGGGGAGAAAAAACGCCTCGTGCGAACAAAGTCCATATCCTGGCGGAGCTCCTGACGCCTTTCGGAAAAACGCATGTCAATGCGAGTGGCTAGATGAATGAGTTCATGTAGGTTAGCAGGAATTTCTCGTGCGGCCAGAACATCTTTAATGTTGCTGGATAGGCCTTTTTTAAAGGTCGCGCAGAGGGCCTCATTATTCCAGGATAGTTCTGAAGCAAGAGTACGGAATTGTACGGCGTACTCGCCAACGGAAGAATTACCCTGGACCAGGTTCAACAGGGCAGTCTCAGCAGAAGAGGCTCGGGCAGGTTCCTCAAAGACACTTCGAATTTCCAAGAAGAAGGAGTGTACAGAGGCAGTGACGGGGTCATTGCGGTCCCAGAGCGGTGTGGCCCATGACAGAGCTTTTCCAGACAGAAGGCTGACTACGAAAGCCACCTTAGACCTTTCAGTAGGAAACTGGTCCGACATCATCTCCAAGTGCAGGGAACATTGAGAAAGAAAGCCACGGCAAAATTTAGAGTCCCCATCAAATTTATCCGGCAAGGATAGTCGTAGGCCTGAAGCGGCCACTCGCTGCGGAGGAGGTGCAGGAGCTGGCGGAGGAGATGATTGCTGAAGCTGTGGTAGTAGCTGCTGTAGCATCACGGTCAGTTGAGACAGCTGGTGGCCTTGTTGCGCTATCTGTTGTGACTGCTGGGCGACCACCGTGGTGAGGTCGGCGACAACTGGCAGAGGAACTTCAGCGGGATCCATGGCCGGATCTACTGTCACGATGCCGGCTGGCAGGAGGTGGATCCTCTGTGCCAGAGAGGGATTGGCGTGGACCGTGCTAGTGGACCGGTTCTAAGTCACTACTGGTATTCACCAGAGCCCGCCGCAAAGCGGGATGGTCTTGCTGCGGCGGTAGTGACCAGGTCGTATCCACTAGCAACGGCTCAACCTCTCTGACTGCTGAAGATAGGCGCGGTACAAGGGAGTAGACAGAAGCAAGGTCGGACGTAGCAGAAGGTCGGGGCAGGCAGCAAGGATCGTAGTCAGGGGCAACGGCAGGAGGTCTGGAACACAGGCTAGGAACACACAAGGAAACGCTTTCACTGGCACAATGGCAACAAGATCCGGCGAGGGAGTGCAGGGGAAGTGAGGTATACATAGGGAGTGCACAGGTGAACACACTAATTAGAACCACTTGCGCCAATCAGCGGCGCAGTGGCCCTTTAAATCGCAGAGACCCGGCGCGCGCGCGCCCTAGGGAGCGGGGCCGCGCGCGCCGGGACAGGACCGACGGAGAGCGAGTCAGGTATGGGAGCCGGGGTGCGCATCGTGAGCGGGCGCCACCCGCATCGCGAATCGCATCCCGGCTGGAGGCGGAATCGCAGCGCACCGGGTCAGTGGATCTGACCGGAGCGCTGCAGTAGCGAGAGTGTAGCGAGCGCTCCGGGGAGGAGCGGGGACCCGGAGCGCTCGGCGTAACAGTTACGTTCCTTGAGGGGTGCAGTTTCCAAAATAGTATGCCATGTGGGTTTTTCTTTTGCTGTCCTGGCACCATAGGGGCTTCCTAAAAGTGACATGCGCCCCCCCCCCCCCATTTCCGCAAAATTTGCAAATGTTACTCCTTCTCTTCTGAAGCATTGTAGTGCGCCCGAAGTGCACTTGACGTCCACACATGGGGTATTTTCATACTCAGAAGAGATGGGGTTACAAATTTTGTGGGGCATTTTCTCCTTTTACCCCTTGTAAAACTGTAAAATTTGGGGAAAAACCAGCATTTTAGTAAAAAAAAAAAAAAAAATCCTTTACATATCCAAAGTCGTCAAACACCTGTGATGTTTTAAGGCTCACTGTAACCCTTGTTACGTTCCTTAAGGGCTGTAGTTTCCAAAATAGTATGCCATTTTTTTTTTTTGTTTGTTTTGCTGTCCTGGCACCCTAGGGGCTTCCTAAATAGGACATGCCCCCCAAAAACCATTTCAGAAAAATTCACTCTCCAAAATCCCCTTGTCGCTCCTTCCCTTCTGAGCCCTCTAGTGCGCCCGCCGAACACTTTACATACACATATGAGGTATTTCCTTACTCGAGAGAAATTGGGTTACAAATTTTAGGAAGATTTCCCTCCTTTTACCCCTTGTAAAAATTCAAAAACTGGGTCTACAAGAACATGCGAGTGTAAAAAAAAAAAAATGAAGATTTTGAATTTTCTCCTTCACTTTGCTGCTATTCCTATGAAACACCTAAAGTGTTGACACTTACTGAATGAAAGAAACTAGAAAACCTCTACATGTAGATCTAAAGAAAGGTCCCAACATATACAAAGTGTATTCATAGATGTCTATTGTCATCAAATGGCAAATGAGGGCCCTGCATAGTTCATATGTCCTTTTTCATACCCCTTCTTCCGCAATATTCCCAAGCAATAAACAGCAATAAAATAGTACACTAACAAAAAAACAAAAAAAACTGACCTAGTACAGAACCAAAAAACAGAACACACATTGTAAAAACTGCACACATGCTTCACCAGCCGATTATGACATTTTGCCAATGTATTTGTTGAACAGGCGGCCAAATTGTGATGTCAATGTCTGTATTTGATCCCATTTTACCAACATAAAAATAAAAGGCCAGGGCTGGGGACGAGGAGTAGGCAGCCATCCAGGGATATGTTTAAAATTGATAGATTTAGGATGAATTTACATGTAGTATTTTTAGCCAAAACCAGGTGCGGAATCAACAAAGAAATTTTGGAATGTTCGCTCATCATCATTGTTCAAGATAGGAAAAACATGGTTGCTCACTTTCAAAAACTGTATGGTATCTGTCCAGAAGGAGTGTGTGGTATTGCAATTAAGTACAATTTACTTGAATTGAAGGGGTACTCCGGTGGAAAACTTTTATTTTTTAAATCAACTGGTGCCAGAAAGATCAAAAATTCTTAATCCTTATTAGCGGCTGTATACTACAGAGGAAATTCTTTTCTTTTTGGATTTCTTTTCTGTCACGAACACAGTGCTCTCTGCCGACACCTCTATCCATTTTAGGAACTGTCCAGAGCAGGATAGGTTTGCTATGGGGATTTGCTCTGAATAGTTCCTGACATGGACAGAGGTGTCAGCAGAGAGCACTGTGGTCGTGACAGAGAAGAAATCCAAAAAGAAAAGAATTTCCTCTGTAAGGATTAAGATTTTTTTTACTAGAAGTAATTTATAAATCTGCTTAAAGGGGTATTCCAGGCCAAATTTTTTTTTTATATATATATCAACTGGCTCCGGAAAGTTAAACAGATTTGTAAATTACTTCTATTAAATCTTAAAGGAGTAGTCCAGTGGTGAACCCAGTGGTGAACAACTTATCCCCTATCCTAAGGATAGGGGATAAGTTTGAGATCGCGGGGGGTCCGACCGTTGGGGCCCCCTGCGATCTCCTGTACGGAGCCCTAACAGCCCGGGGTAAGGGGGCGTGTCGACCTCCGCACAAAGCGGCGTCCGACACGCCCCTCAATTCAACTCTATGGCAGAGCCGAAGCGCTGCCTTCGGCAATCTCCGGCTCTGCCATAGAGATGTATTGAGGGGGCGTGTCGGCCGCCACTTCGTGCGGAGGTCGACACCCGCTATCTGGCCGGAGAGCCTGGCCCCCGTAGAGAGATCGCAGGGGGCTCCAGCGGTTGGACCCCCCGCGATCTCAAACTTATCCCCTATCCTTAGGATAGGGGATACATTTTTCACCACTGGACTACACCTTTAATACTTTAATCCTGCTTCACCATTAGATGCAGTCAAGAGTGGCAATCGCTCAGTGATGCAGGGCACCAGGCCAAAAATCCTAGCCAGTGCTAGCAATCGGCTAGATGTGTGTTATCAGTAATATAGCACTGAATTATATTGATTCAAGAACATTCAACTTGTTGTACAGTACAAAGGTCTTTTTATTGAAGTATAACTACAAATTGTTTGGAGCTATGTTACAATTCCCAACACTGCTCTTTGCTGGGAGAGGACAGTGTTATAAAATAAAAAGATGAAGGAGATGTTTGTGGGGTCTTAACAGATTCTGGACAAGAAGACCTAATATATCTAAATAATATTCTAGAAATGACTCTAACTTCATACGTGATACCATTATAAGTGGGGTATAAGTAAAAAGATACAGTATGTTCGAACATAATGTCCCCTCCTGACTTGTGTAACAATAATCTGTACCTATGAAAGGCTTATAAGATATTTCATTCCTTTAGCGTAGACAGGGCCAGCCCTACTATGGGACCCGGTAGGACCATTGGTCCCAGATGGCACTTTTCAGGGGCAGCACTTTGCTGCACCCCCTGTTTTTGTGCCACCTAGCTCCATGGCCAGGCAACCTCCTACTGCTCTGCCACTGCTCATAAAGTGGTCGGCGCAGCCAAGGCTGCTTAATAGCACAGCAGCCACTTTAACTCAGTGAGCCTGCGGCCGGCCAGCCGGGGTCTGACGAGGGATGTCGAGCAAGTGACATTTCTATGCAGACCCGCGCGGGAGGACATCAGTGACGTAACTCGTCAGGCTGCTGGCAGAGAGAAGAAGCGCTGCGCAGGCCAGGTGAGTGTGTCTATGTGTCTGTTTGCGTCTCTGTGTGTGTTTGTCTGTGTGTGCTGGCGGGGGGGGGGGGATGTGTAGAAACTGCTACCTAATATGGGGAAACTATGCTACCTAATGTGGGGAAATATTTGATAGAATAATATGGCACTCACGATTACAATGCACTCCGTTTATTTCTTATTTCAGGCCAGGTGAGTGTGTCTGTGTGTCTGTCTGTGTCTCTGTGTGTGTCTTGTCTGTCTGTGTGTGTTGGTGGTGGTGGGGGGGGGAACTATGCTATCTAATATGGGGAAACTATGCTATATAATGTGGGGAAACTATGCTACCTAATGTGGTGAAATATTTGATAGAATAAGACATCACTCATGATTACTATGCAATCTGTTTATTTCATATTTCAGGTCTTCAGATACAGGTAAAAGCCATTACCTGTATCTGAAGACCTGAAATATGAAATAAACTGATTGCATTGTAATTGGGAGTGCCATCTTATTCTATTAAATATTTGGATGTCGTTGAATGCTTTTGGACTGGGCACCATGTATGCAGCAGAGGGGTTATTACGGGCAAAGGTGTATGCCGCAGCACACACAGTGCGATACCACATGTAAGCAGTGCCAACAATTTCAGTTCTATTGGGACTTTTTTCTAATGTGGAGAATCTATGCTACCTAATGTGGGGAAACTGTGCTACCTAATGTGGGGAAACAATGCTACCTAATGTGTTTTTATTTTTTTGTTTTTTTGTTTTTTACACTTTTGGACCCTGGCAGCACAATGTCTTGGGCCAGTCCTGAGCGTACAATACAACTTGCAAAAGTTAAATCCCTTTGTAACATATTATATAGTCTTGTGTTACAGTCTGTATTATATTTCAGATCTGCATTCACAGTTTTGCTGCAGCAGAGCTTACATCTTTAAAGGGTACCTCTCATCAAAAAAACTTTTGCTATATTATAGATTAATGTATGCAGAATAACTTTACAATTGCATGTTATTAAAAAATATGCTTCTTTCTATTTAATTTTCCACTTTGAAGAAATGACCACCAGGGGTCTCCCTACCAGTCCTGGCAGCAAGCATTTCAGACTCATGCTGGAGTCCTAAACACTACGAGCTGCCAGTCTGCTTTGTTCACAAAGGAGAACAATCAGAGCTGCCAGCCTGCTTTGTTCACAGCCTGTTTGGCTGTGAACAAAGCAGGCTGGCAGCTCTGAGTGTTTAGGACTCCAGTCCTGTCAGCAAGCATTTCTGACTCATGCTGATCAGGAAAAATACAATAGAAAGAAGCATATCTTTCATTAATATGCTATTGGAAAGTTATTCAACATTCATTAATCTAAAATATATCGAAAGTTTATTTGATGAGTGGTACCCTTTAAGAATTGTTTGATTCCTTATCATTTGCACTGAGCTTTATCTAGTGATTTTGCATTCTGAACGGTGTCATATTTACTCCAGACACAATAATCTGATGTTAAGAAAAGTTTCCATCCCATCTACTGTATACTCTAGGAGTTCTGCCAGTTGAAGTGTTAGACTATATTCACCTATGGCAGATTTGTTACAGACATTTCTGTTGAAATCAGTTTGGGGTTTATTTAAGCAACAAGCAGAGTGGTACTGACTCTGTGATCCACAACTTTTTGACAGTGAAGCTGTTTCTTTATTCAAAGCACAGGATCAAGACCTCTGATGCTAGGATTCCATTAATCAACAAATCCAGTGAAATACAGTAATTTGAATACAGCTTGAAATAGTACAGCTTAGGAGTCAGGTGAACAAAGACTTGATTAGTGCCTATTGAGCAGATATTCTGAAGAAATCAATCTATAGGTGCTTTCTTAGCACATGTAATACTGATAAAAAGATGTTAAAGGTTCTAGCTCTTAGGTCCGGCACTCTTAAATAAAGCCCCATTATTTAAAGACCATTAAAAAGCCATTACAATTATGTGGAATATAAACAAGGCAATTGTTGTGGACAAACAGATCAATGCATTTCTGGCTGTTCTAGACCTTAGTCATGATCACAGCCCATTTCATTTGCCCATACTTGTAATGGCGTTAAAACAGACTTTTAATTAAAGGGTTTATCCAGGTTTTAGAAACTTTTCACTATCATGCCTGTGATGTTAAGTTATGTCTTAAGCGCTTTACTTTTCTTACATGTGTGGGGTGGATTGACACTTGTTATCATCCCTCCTGGTTCAACATTCCTCCGGCCTGTGGATAACTGTTGTCTCAAGCCTTGCCCAGGATCCTGTTCAGCTCAAGACAACAGCTGATCACAGGGCGCTTGTTTTCTTTTTGTCTTCCCTCCCAAGCCATCCCCCTAATGACATGTATGGTCCAGTTGTACGTGCATCTACGCCGTTTAATCTGTCTCCCTCTGTCTGCAGACTGCAGAGATCATGTGACAGCGGGAGATGCATTGAATGTCGGTGTTGCGGCACGTACAGCTGGATCGTTCACATCATCAGGGGGCTGGCTTGGCAGGGAAGACTAGAAGAAGCCAAGCCCTCTGTGATTGGCTGTTGTCTTGAGCCAAACAGGATCCTGGGAAACCCTCAGGACAACAGTCATCCAGAAACCCAATGGAATGCTTAACTTGGGGGGACCATGAAAATACAAAAAAGGATCAATTCATCCCCACATGTAAGTAAAGCACTTAAATAGGCACAGTCACAAATTATTATTATTTTTTTTGCCTGTGAATATAAGTGAATCTCCAAGATACTTTTTTATAATATAAAACAAATATACTATATGTTATAAAAGTAACTATTTTTTTTGGCCATTTTGAAAATCCCCCCTAAAACAGTGGCCACTGGGGGTCCCCATATCCTTTTCCATACTGCTGTCCCTATGCAAACCAACTGAGGCAATTCTTTAGCTCAGTCAGATTACAGGAAGTTGGGGCAGGCTTAGCACTGTGCTGGCCTGTCAATCACTCTGCAGAACAAAGTGTGAGGCAGTGTGATGAGGCAAAGATGTCGGCTCTGTTCTCACTGACATAGCTGGGAGAGCAGACCCAGAGGCAGAGGCTGGCAGCAGTGTGTGCCATCTCCAACACAGACAACTATCTTCATAATGCTGTAGGGGGATGGGGGGGGGGGGGAATACATGAAGCCATATAATGAGTGTGTGAGTGTATGTTTGTGTGTGTTTACCACAGCTGAGTGTGTGTGTGTCCACAGAGTGTAGGAGAATAGCAGAAGCCTATACAGGAGACAAGGTGTGTTTACCGCACAGGGAAAAAAAAAAAAAAAGGCTGGACATGATCAGAGACCAATACCAAGTATGGCAGCAATGTTTATTATTTTTTTTGTTTGTTTTTGGCTCAGTGATGACAGATATGCTTTAAGGCATAACCTGACACCACAAGCACCATAGTGAAAATTTTATAAAACCTGGACAAGCCCTTTTAAAGTTTTTTCTTAAGAGTGCCAGACTGTTACTTTTTGAATGTCTACTGTGAAGGATCAGTGTGCTGAGCATCAGGCATGTGAGCTGATTTTCTGATCTGTAATAAATAACTTTAATGCAAAGTTGTCCTCAGCCTTTAATGAAGCTGTTAGTTAAAGGGGTATTCCAGGATTTTTTTTATTTGACTATGTTACAGGGGCTGTAAAGTTAGTGTAGTTTATAATGTAGTGTCTTTACCTGTGTGTGGTGGTGGTCTCACAATTCTTCTATGATTTTAACTCCAATATTTATTTTTAACAGCATACAAAATTACTCAGGTCATAGGTTTTCCCAGGTTACAGTGTGGCCAAAACATGACATCACTAGTAAGGTGTGCAAAGGGAGCCTATCTGCTTCAATGGGTGGAGCGACCGCTGGGTGGGAGATCATTCTGCAACTAATTGTATTTTTGCAACAGATGGAGGCACCCTGTTTAGAAAACAGTGGTCTTTTGAATGAAATGCAGCTAGAAGTGGGGAAGAGTAGACATACCCCTACTTGTATAGTTTTGTTGGGAGGCTTTACAAATGCTTATTCAGAGAGAATTGTGTTTTACAATTATTTCTTTATTGTTGTATTATATATGAACTGGCTTAGTAGATTCCAGACCACAACATGCTCCTTTTAGTATTTTATTATTATGACTACATGCTTGAGGCTAAGTTTCCACTTGTTTTTTCTTTCTGAAAAGAAAAAAAAAACCTCAAGAAACTGCCCTGTTATTTTGTACTCTTAAAGCGTACCCGTCAGATCCAACAAAACAACATGTACATCTAATTTTTGTGTCTAGCACCTTTATTTATTTATTTTTATTACACTTTTAATTTAGCTCACTAGTCTGAATTGCTCTGAAAGGGAGGGGGCGTGGCCTCACTGTGCAGGTCTCCGCCCCCTCCCTCAGTATGCTGTCTGCTCACATCTCCCCTAGCATTAGCAAAACTACAACTCCCAGCTTGTCCTCACTGACAGTAGCGGGACACAAGCTAACAGTGGGAGGATTTTTCCTCCAGCTATGAGCCCTGCGCTCACAGCTGTCAATCAAGAAAGTGTGTCCATGCCATAGGTGATGATGCATGGATACAGCAGGACTAGTATGTTTCCAAGCAGACGGGGGGGGGGGGGTGGGGGGGATGGGGTTTGGCAGTTGTTTGACTGGCTTTTTCAGTATGAAATACTGAAAAATTTCTAATGAAAGCAATTGCAAACCCTATTGGTTGTACATGCTTTACAACATATCGAAAGTTTTTGTATATGACAGTGCAAATAAAAGATCCAGTTTTTGTGTTTTTATTTTTTCAAAAATAGTGGGTTTTAGTCTTTTGGGGCATTTTTTTTCCAAGACAACCCTATCCACCCCCTTTCCCAAAACCCTCTCACACACACACCCTTTTTTATCATGCCAAGTTGTGTGATTTTTTTTTTTTTTTTTCTAATCATGTGCCTCAAGGCTTTCAGTTGAAGAATTTTGGCAAAAATGCCAGAACAAAAAAAAAAAATGCTAAACCCATCTGATTGTTTTTATGGCATTTTTTTTTTCTTCCATAGACTTCTACTGAAGAGAAAATATTGTGTCCAAAAAAGCCATAGTCCCAACATGCTGCAATTTTGGAAAACTTCCATTGGGCCCATAACTGCAGAAAAACATCAAAGATGAGTGAAAGAATGCTAAAGAAAAAAAAACACTAAGCGGGTTTGGCGTTTCATAAATCCCTATTGACTCTCAGTTAACACCTTGCCATGGCATTTTTTCTACATAAAAAAACCCAGCCCCAACAATATAACAATTGTAGAATATCAGAATACTCTTAGATGCTACTTTATTTAGAAATTATAGCCAAACACATTGATGGAATAAAGATTAGATAAGACATCAATGCTTCATCCAACCACTGGGATCTGTAGGCTGTAGTGGATGGTAAAGCAGAATATAATGTTTTTTTATATTGTGCATTGTATTAATTGGTATGTAGAATATTCAATGTGTACATTGACAGAACAAATATCCACAGATTTTTTCTGTTTTAGGAACAAACTGGGCAATAAAGATACTTCATCAAATGCTATTTGAGCTTCACAACAAAGAACCAACAATAGACCAAGCAATGTTTGAATTTGGAAAACCCGAAAAATACAAGGTTTGTTACATTATAGAAGATTATTTTGTCATTGAAACATTACTCCCTGGAAATAACTTTATTATTTCCACTTCTTCCATCAGCTACTTTTCCCTTTATTCTGATACTTTTAGTTGCTTGATGAGCCTGTCTCTACATTTCATTACCATTTGGACTATGCCGCTTAGGTTGCCTGTACATGTGGCCTTAGCAGCCATGAGCAGTGCTTGCCATATAGGGCTAATTGCTGGACTTGCAACTTAAAGGGGTACTCCGCCCCTATACATCTTATCCCCTATCCAAAAATTTCTCCCATAGACTTGCATTGAGAGGGCGTGGCTGTGACATCACGAGCGGGGCGTTCCCATGACGTCACGACCCTCCGCCCCGCATTGCCAGTCATCGGGCACAGAGCGAAGTTCGTTAAGTGCACCAGATTTCTGGGGTGCTGCAGCCGAGATCACAGGGATCTCCGGCAGCGGTACCCCAGCGATCAGACATCTTATACCCTATCCTTTGGATAGGGGATAAGATGTCTAGGGGCGGAGTACCCCTTTAAAACAATGACAAGTCCAGATGCAGTATTGAATATAGTAGTAAATCCCAAGTGCTTCCTTCCCCTGCTAACATTACATGCAGGAGAAGACTTATAATTTTCTTAATGTTCCACAGTTTGTTTTTCTTTTCAGTACCTGAATGAACAACCTTCCCCAAGAGTTATATCATCGCACCTCACTCATGAGAATATCTCAAAATCTTTATTTGAAAAGAAGACAAAGGTATAGTAGCTGATTATATATAGCTAGGATCTTTATCCAATATTTTTAGATACCGTATATCAGATGCTCTACATAGCTGTCAAATATATTTATGAACACGCAAATTGTAATTTCATTCAAGAATGTAATGACATACATGAGTATGAGTACTAATAGCAATGATAAAGGGGTGCTATGGGTATGTTTTAAGGTGCCCATACACCATAGATTTAAGTCTGCCATACCCTTCAACTTCCGCAGGTCCGGCCAACTGTCGGTGATGATTTGGTGTGGAGAAGGGTCATGCATGTTGAATTTCTGCTGGCCAATCCTTTTATTCTGTGCCAGAGATGTCTTTTTGTGGCTTACCCCTCAGCTCCCCATAGACCACACTTGAACGTTCAGCCATGATGAACAATCATGTGTATAGGGAGGGAGAGATAATTGTTGGCCTAGGAAACGTGACTTTATTTTTGGATTGCCAATTTTATGTCCCAAAAGTTGTTGGGCTCAGTGGAAAAATGTCTCTTTGTTTCTACACTGTTTTGCATTCATAATAGTTGAGAACATAACGTTAAGTGCCTTAGGCTATGTCCACATATAGTATATTGGCCGGTATTTTGCTCAGTATTTTTAACCAAAAAAGGAAAAAACTGCAACGGAAAATATTTGCACCTTTTCTGTGTTTGTTTGACTCCTGGTTTTGGTTAAAAATACTGAGAAAAATGCTAACCAAATATTGGGGGAGGTTTATCATAACCTGTGCAGAGGAAGAGTGGTGCAGTTGCCCATAACAACCAATCAGATCGCTTCTTTCAGTATTGAAGAGGTGTGGGAAAACAAAGAATCGATCTGATTGGTTGCTATGGGCAACTGCACCACTCTTCCTCTTTACAGATTTTGATAAATCTCCCCCATTGGGGGAGATTTATCAATACATATGCAGAGGAAAAGTTGCCCATAGCAACCAATCAGATTGCTTCTTTCATTTTGCCGAGGCCTTGTTAACCTCTTAAGGACTCAGGGTGTACTTGTACGCCCTGAGCCCAGTCCCGGTGTTTAAAATGGGGTCACGTCGTGACTTCGCATCACACCGGGTCGGTCCCCGCTGCTATTCATAGCCGGGATCCTGGGCTAACAGCGCGCGGCACTGCCGCGCGCTATTAACCCTTCAGACGCGGCGATCAAAATTGACCACCACGTCTGAAAGTGAAAGTAAACGCTTCCCGGCAGCTCAGTCGGGCTGATCGGGACATCGTGATAAAATCGCGATGTTCCGATCAGCTAGGATGCAAGCGGAGGTCTCCTTACCTGTCTCCGCAGCGTCCGATCGTCGATTGATTGCTCCAAACCTGAGCTACAGGCTTGAGCAATCGAGCCCCTATCTCGCTGATCCATGCAAAGCTATGGCTTTGCAGGGATCAGCATAAGAGATCAGTGTGTGCAGTGCTATAGGTCCCTATGGTAGCTATAGCACTCCAAAAAAAAAGTGAAAAACAAAAGTTAACAAAGGTCATTTAACCCCTTCCCTAATAAAAGTTTGAATCACCCCCCTTAACCCATTTAAAAAAAAAAACTGTGTAAATAAAACATACGTGGTGTCGCTACATGCGTAAATGTCCCAATTATAAAAATATATCATTAATTACAGCGCTTGGTCCATGCCGTATGCGCAAAAAAAATTCCAAAGTCCAAAATAGTGTATTTTTGGTCACTTTTTATATAATGAAAAAATTTATAAAAAGCGATCAAAAAGTCTGAGCAATACAAAAATGGAACCGCTAAAAACTTCAGATCACGGCGCAAAAAATGAGCCCTCATACCGCCCTGTACGCGGAAAATAAAAAAGTTATAAGGGTCAGAAGTTGACCATTTTTTACGTATACATTTTCCTGCATATAGTTATGATTTTTTCCAGAAGTACGACAAAATCAAACCTACATAAGTAGGGTATCATTTTAATCTTATGGACCTATAGAATAAAGATAAGGTGTCATTTTTACCGAAAAATGTACTGTGTAGAAACGGAAGCCCCAAAAATTACAAAATTGTGTTTTTTCTTCAATTTTGTCGCACAATTATTTTATTTTCCATTTTGTCATAGATTTTTGGGTAAAATGACTGATGTCATTACAAAGTAGAATTGGTGGCGCAAAAAAATAAGCCATCATGTGGAGAAAAAATAAGGAGAAAAAATGTAAGTGCAAATACGGAAAATCCCCTGGTCCTTAAGGGTTTAAACATAGCCTCAGCTGTTTATGTGCCTGTATGTCTGTATATTGGCACACATTTCAGAACTTAAAAATCCCATGAAAATCTAAATTTTTTAGCTTTTGCTGAAGCCCAAAAAAACTTCCAAGTAAATGAAAGTGTCCCAAATATACAGGTGAGGCTGAAAAGAACATCAGAAATTTTCAGACCGTTTTTGTTTAAAACGGCAGTGTTTTTTTGAAGGTCAAAATGAGCCATAAACGGTGAGGGTATGTACACACGGGCAAAGACCTAGCTTCCTCTGTGCTGCGGTCACCACAAGGGTAGTTTGTCTTGAAGCTCTCATTGGCTTCAATTATAGGAGCTTCAGAGTGGAGCTCTGTGAAATGAATGGCATGTCCCTTCCTATTCTCACAGTTCACCAGCTCTCATTAAAGTCAAGGGGAGATTTTTTTAAGCAAAACTGTTTTTTTAATATGGAAATCGCCACAGTTCTCATGTCAGAATAAGACAATCAGGTAATGCCCTTATGCATGATTCTTATTTGTGCATTTTTCTCTCTGTAAAAAGAAATTGTTAACAAATAGTACCAACATTAAAGGGGTTATCCAGGGAAAAACTTAATTTTTTTATATATCAACTGGCTCCAGAAAGTTAAACAGATTTGTACATTGCTTCTATTAAAAAATCTTAATCCTTTCAGTACTTGAGCTGCTGAAGTTGAGTTGTTCTTTTCTGTCTAAGTGCTCTCTGATGACACGTGTCTCGGGAACCACCCAGTTTAGAAGCAAATCCCCATAGCAACCCTCTTCTACTCTGTGCGGTTCCCGAGACAAGCAGAGATGTCAGCAGAGAGCACTGATGCCAGACAGAAAACAACAACTCAACTTCAGCAGCTGATAATTATTGAAAGGATTAAGATTTTTTTAATAGAAGTCATTTACAAATCTGTTTAACTTTCTGGAGCCAGTTGATATAAAAAATAAAATAAAATAAAAGTTTTTTCCTGGAATACCCCTTTAATACTACAAGCACTCATAATAACATACTTCTGTATTCTTTTATTGCAGATCTTGATAATTCTTCGTAATCCAAAAGATGCAGCTGTTTCTTATTACCATTTCTCAAACAACAACCCTGTGCTTCCCTCATACAGCTCTTGGGACGCATTTTTCAAGGATTTCATTACTGGAGATGGTAATTTAACAATACATGTATTATGTGTCGATTAAGTATACCAGTCTGTTACTTACCGTGCGCCACAATCTACGCCAGGAAGGAGCTGATGTAGATTCCTGTTATAATTTATGCAAATGTTGTGACTTGAATTATAATAAATGTGTTAGGCTACTGGAGGTCATGCTGTAGATGGTACATGCTCCATTCACTGCTGTAGGAGCGATGAAGATATGCAGTACTCGGGCATCTCCGGCGCTAATATAGAAAAAAATGGCGCGCAAGCCGTCAGCAGCGCATGCTCCTCACTGATAGCCTGCATTTTATTCCCGAGATTGTGGGGGGTCCAAGCGAATGCAACCCCTACGATCAGTTACTTATCCCCTATCCTGTGATTAAGGGATACAATAGTATTAAGCAGACAACCCCTTTTAAAGAAAGAACTTCTATTATCGGAAAAAAAAATAAGCATGCCTTAATCCACAGTAGTGCATTGTTATGTGTGCATAATGTATGTTTACAGGAACATCTTAATACTTTGAGGTGATTTAGGTAAATATTAGTACAGTGACCCCTCGACCTACGATGGCCCCGACATACAATAATTTCAACATGCGATGGCCTTTCAAAGCATTAACAAACGATGCTTTTGTATGTCGGGGCCATCGCATAAACAGCTATCCGACAGCGCAGACTTCTTCAGCTGCCACAGGATAGCCGTTTACGGTGCCCCGTGTGATCCGCTGGCAATCACTTACCTGCCCTCGGGGCTCCAGCGCGTCCTCTTCGGGATCCCCTGCATCGTCGGCGCTCTCCATCGACGTCATCACGTCGCCGCGCACGCTGTCCCGTTATCCAATAGGAGCGGCGTGCGTAGCGATGTGATGGCGGCGACGGAGAGCGCGGATGCCGGGGAAGCAGAGGCCTTGCCGGAGCGTCAGGGACACCCCGGGGACGCAGCGACAGCGATGGTCGGCGACATCCCAGGCAGCGGTGACGAGCGGTGACGGTCCGGAGCGGCGGGGACAGGCGAGTACAACTTCCTCTAACAGTGGTCTACAACCTGCGGACCTCCAGATGTTGCAAAACTACAACACCCAGCATGCCCGGACAGCCAACGGCTGTCCGGGCATGCTGGGTGTTGTAGTTTTGCAACATCTGGAGGTCCGCAGGTTGTAGACCACTGTCCTATACTTTACATTGCATGGATCCCTCAACTAGTGTTGAGCGGCATAGGCCATATTCGAATTCGCGAATATTCGCGAATATATGGACGAATATTCGTCATATATTCGCGAATATTCGCATATTCGTAATATTACCGTTTTATTTTCGCATATGCGAATATTCGTGCATGCGAAAATTAGGATAAGAGAAAATTCGCATATGTCAAAATTAGCATATACAAATCTTCGTATATGCGAAAATTCGCGCCCCAGTCTCACACAGTAGTATTAGAGCCTTCTTTACACCACATAAGCTGGAAGCAGAGAGGGATGATCACTGTTATGTGTACTGTGAAAAAAAAAAAATTTAAAAAAAAGAATATTCGTAATTACGAATATATAGTGCTATATTCGCGAATATTCGCGAATTCGCGAATATGCGATATTCGCGAATAAAATTCGCATTGCGAATATTCGTGAGCAATATACCCTCAACAGACGATGGTTTCAACAAACGATGGCCCATTTGGAACGGATTACCATCGTATGTTGAGGGACCACTGTATCTGTAACAAAATTTTTAAACTTGGACTACAACTAAATTGTTTTGCTTTCCGCAGAATTGTGTAATTTACTGACTAATAGTTTACTCTCTGTTTTAGTCATTTATGGATCGTACTTTGACTATGCTCTTGGCTGGGAAAAATATTTGGATGGTGGAAATGTCCTTTTACTTACATTTGAAGATATGAAAACGGTAAGTAAAGTATTTAGTAAATAGATAACAGACAGTAATGGAAATAAGCTCTGGTGTTTGTAGAAACTACCGTGAGAAGACTACTTCGAGTTGACTTTGCTCCAAGATAATAATAGCCTGCAATAATTTCGGTAATATGCTCCTTAATTTAATCCCGTTCACTAGAGATGAGCGAATTTACAGTAAATTCGATTCGTCATGAACTTCTCGGCTCGGCGGTTGCTGACTTTTCCTGCATA
This sequence comes from Hyla sarda, assembly GCF_029499605.1. Classification (NCBI taxonomy): domain Eukaryota; kingdom Metazoa; phylum Chordata; class Amphibia; order Anura; family Hylidae; genus Hyla; species Hyla sarda. The sequence continues at coordinate 332,992,435 of NC_079191.1, forward strand.
AATTAGTTCAGCCTTCAGGTGCTCCGGTGGGCTGGAAAAGGTGGATACAGTCCTAGGAAAGAGTCTCCTAGGACTGTATCCACCTTTTCCAGCCCACGGGAGCACCTGAAAGCTGAACTAATTTATGCAGGATAAGTCATCAACTGCCGTGCCGAGAAGTCCGTGACGAATCGAATTTACTGTAAGTTCGCTCATCTCTACCTTTCACATTGTGAATTTTAATAGTTTTGCATGCAAGTTTTTGCTGTAAGGCCAATGCAGATGACCATAATTTAGCCAAATTTTGTAAGGTGGTATAACAGGGCACCCCTTGTAGTGCATGTAGTCCTAATTCTACTTCAACTCCAAATATCTCTAACTTTAAATGGAACATACAATGTTTTTTTGGGGGGGATTCCATAGAAATCTAAGAAAAAATGGTGATCTGCTTGATTGCCTTATCTAGAAAAGAGTAAATGCTTTTGTACAGGGCACTCAAAGCGGTCAGTATAACAGCACATGAAAGGCATGCAGCACTTTACTAGGAGCTCTGCTGTGTCCATAAGGCTTAAAGGGGTACTCCGGCCCTGAGACATCTTATCCCCTATCCAAAGGATTACCCCTTTAATTTGTGAAAATAAGGCATTGTGCTGGATCACTTTTTTTTTTTAGTCCAAAGCAGAAAGAGAAGACCTGTCGCAAAACTGCAAACTGGGCCTTTTATTGGTGCTAGTCACAGGCACTACACAATGTACAGAGCTGATCCTTTCGCTGTGGTCATCTGGGTGCCATGGCTCTGCTGAAAAGATGAGTAAAGGGGGTACTAAGTATTTGCACCCTACCAAATAGATATTGATGGTCTATCCAGAGCATACGCCATCAATCACTAAGTCCTAGAAATCCGCATTAAAGGGGTATTCCAGGCAAAACCTTTTTATATATATATATCAACTGGCTCCGGAAAGTTAAACAGATTTGTAAATTACTTCTATTAAAAAATCTTAATCCTTCCAATAGTTATTAGCTTCTGAAGTTTTCTGTCTAACTGCTCAATGATGATGTCACGTCCCGGGAGCTGTGCATGATGGGAGAATATCCCCATAGGAACTGCACAGCTCCCGGGACGTGAGTCATCAGAGAGCAGTTAGACAGAAAGCAACAACTCAACTTCAGAAGCTAATAACTATTGGAAGGATTAAGATTTTTTTAATAGAAGTCATTTACAAATCTGTTTAACTTTCCGGAGCCAGTTGATATATAAAAAAAAGTTTTGGCCTGGAATACCCCCTTTAACCTCTAAGCACACGGCAGGTTTTGGGCCTTGGGAACACAGCCATTTTAAAGGGTTACTCCGGTGGAAAAAACATTTTTTAAATCAACTGGTGCCAGAAAGTTAAACAGATTTGTAGATAACTTCTATTTCAAAATGTTAATTCTTCCAGTACTTATCAGCTGCTGTATGCTCCACAGGAAGTTCTTTTCTTTTAGAATTTATTTTCTGTCTGACCACAGGGCTCTCACCTGACACCGTCCCACACTACAATAGTAAATGAAGTCTGACTCCTGTCCAATTAATAACAAGCTGTTAATAAACAAAAGTACTATACAAATCCTGGTGCCTAGACTGCTGCAGCCAGTCCAAAAAGATACATGTAGTAATCTGCCACCACAAGTGAGGAATAATACAGGCAAGATATACTTGCAGCAGACAGGAAGATCGGACCAGGCGAAGGAGTAATTGCTAGGTGAAAGGCAGACAGGCGACATATGTCCGTCACTATGTCCACGTTTTCCGTCACTTCCAGGCGTCCTATTGTTCTAATCAAGTCTTTATGTAAAAACTTTCTTTTAAAGGGGTACTCCATCACTTGATATGTCTAGGGGCGAATACCCCTTTAAATGTTTTTGGTGTTTGTTTTTCTAATTTTTTATTTCACTGTGTATATATTTTTCAAATAATCCTGACATCTAGCAGTTTTTATTTTGACCACTTAGCTGAAACTTCCTGTTCTCTACAGATCACTTTCTGGCAGTGTCCTCCTTAGGATCGGTTTCCACACAGGTTTTTTTCTGGTGTCTTTTGGACATCTGCCATTGCAGTTTTGGAGCCAAAGTCAGAAGTGAATCCCGTAGGAAGGAGAAGTATAAGTCCTTCCTTTATATTTCCCATTCCTTTTGAATACACTTCTGGATTTGGCTCAAAAACTGCAGTGGCAATATTCCAAAAACTGCCAGAAAAAAACTTGTGTGGAAACCTAGCCTTATTATCACAGGCAGAAGTACAGTGAACTTTGTAGAATAACCACTTACACAGGTTGCATAGCATGCCCAGACACCCCTGCCATTGTATTGAATTCGGTATGGGCCAGCTATGTGTGTCTACCTATAAACACTGTTAAAACAGTTCAGGTAAGATGGCAGCCCCCCATAATAATGCATTAAAATCAAATAAAAAATTACAATCAGAAAGTAGAAACATAAAAAAAAAAAAAAAACATTAAAAAATGTACAAAAAAATTAACACAAAATGCAACAGATGCTTTTCAGCTACATTTTATAAACCTACAGAAGTTGGAAAAGGGCTCATGGCTTATCAATTTGTTTCTTATTCCTTTTTTTTATTTTATATTCTTAAAGGATCTCATTGCGGAACTAAAAAAAATCTGTGACTTCTATGGGTTCAGTCTGACTGATGAGCAACTCCAGAAAGTTCAAGAAAACACAACTTTTCAGTCCATGAAAGATAAATCTAGTGAATCACATGGAAATCTTGGAAATGTTTTTTTCCGAAAAGGTAAGTAGTTTAATGCATTACTTCCAAATTCTTCTTTTTGTATCTTTCTTCTCTAAGGGTATGGTCCCACGTAGTGCTTATGCAGAGTATTTCACGCTGGGCAAAATCTTCTGCGCAGCTGGAAATATACTGCGTATTCTCCGATCTGCCACCTGGTAGCCCTGTGTTTACAGTGAGGTTTGGGGGCAGGGCTGCGCAGCTGCAGCGGGACTGTGACGCACTGCACCGCCCCCAAACCTTGCTGAACACACAGGGCTGCCACCGGGTAGCCACCCTATGTGTATGCTGATTGCAAAATATGCAGCATATTTCCTGCTGCGCAGATCAGGCACTGATGGGACCGTACCCTTAAAGTCACACCACAGCTGCACAGCCTTTAAGTACTGCTGTATATGATCTGTTAGATGTGTTTGGAGAAATTTACCCCTAGTAATTTCACAAAAGGGTGCCCAGATTAAGTAGGATCTAGTCTGAATATACATGTTTAGTAAGGACCTATAGGCTTCAAGCTACTTACATGGCACTTGTACTGTGTATAGACAACCTAATTAGTGACCTATTGTTAGTGTTAATATCTTTGCTGCCAGCTAAGTAAATAAAGTCACCACTGTTATTGACTCTGGTGTGTAATTGTCACATTTATCAGACTAATGGTAAAATACTTGCATAACTGTGCAAAGATACTCTATACAAATTACTTGAGACATCTCATACCCTATCCAAGGATAGGGGATAAGATGTCTGATCGCAGGGGTCCCGCTGCTGGGGACCTCCGCGATCTCTCCTGCCTATCCGCCCTTATATCTCAACCTCATATCCCATACCTCCACTAACTATTCCCTCCGTACCTCTACTATATATTTTTTGTTGAGAGAATATATATATATATATATATATATATATATATAAATATATATATATAAATATATATATATATATATATATATAAATAAATAGTAGTAATATGCAGCACACCGGAATCTAATGCAAAGTGCTTTATTCCATGTAGTACAAAAGCGACGTTTCGCCGGCCTCACGCCAGCATTCTCAAGTGATAATGAGTGATACAAACGGGCATATATACACACCGCCCACCATCAATTAGTGACATCATAAGTGTATTAGCATACATAAGCAAACATCAAATAGACATAATCGTGTTGTGATGATTGATATTCAATGCACGATTATGTCTGTTTGATGTTTGTTTATGTATGCTAATACACTTATGATGTCACTAATTGATGGTGGGCGGTGTGTATATATGCCCGTTTGTATCACTCATTATCACTTGAGAATGCTGGCGTGAGGCCGGCGAAACGTCGCTTTTGTACTACATGGAATAAAGCACTTTGCATTTGATTCCGGTGTGCTGCATATTACTACTATTATTACTAAGGAACCAGAGGACCGTGGCTCCAGCATGCGTGCACCCTGCCTACAGACCTTCATCTTTCTTGATGTGCTGCTTATTTTTGGAATATATATATATATATATATATATATATATATATATATATATATAATATTAGCTGAGTACCCAGCATTGCCCGGTTTTTCCTTCCTAATCCTTGTTGGGGAGGTAAATAAACAAAGGAGGAAGCTTTTGACTTCATATCCCGTCCTCATATATTGTTGTCATATCCCAACCCCTTATCCCGTCCTCCTATCTCACCTCATATCCTGTCCTCATATCCCGACCTCATATCCCGTCCTCATATCTGACCTCACATCCCAACCTCCTATCCCGACCTCCTATCCCATCCCGTAATATGTGTACCAGGTATTGAAATATGTCCAGCCGTACTGAAGTTATGTGGGAACATACATTTCCCATTGATTTACATGGGACTTTAAACAAAAACCCGACCCTCACAAATGGGGGTAGTTAAGGGTTCAATTAACTATCCTATATTTTAAGTGGACATATAGGTAACATGTGACCAAGTATTATCGAAATATCTCCAGCAGTTTTGAAGTTATGCAGTAACATATATTTCCCATAGACCCTGCCCCTGGCAAATGGGGGTGAGTAAGGGTTAAATCACCTATCCTATGTTTGTTGTTGACATATAAGTAACATGTGTGCAAAGTTTTCATGTTAATATCTTTAGCGGTTTGGACATGATACTGGAACATACACACATACATACACACACACAATGAGGGACATTTATCAATGTTTGCTTATGTATTCCTTTTTTAGTACTTTTTTCTTTACTTTTTTTTGCTTATGTGTGACTTATTTATCAACTGGTTTCAGCCTGTTGATAATTTTCTTTCACATAAGCAATTTTTTCTTTTTTTTTACTTTGGTAGTAGCTTTTTCTGCTCCATGTTTGAGCTGGAGTAAATTTAGTCAATTTTTAACCTTGTTCGCCGCGTCTGAAGGGTTAATACAGGGCATCACCGCGATCGGTGATGTCCTGTATTAGCCGCGGGTCCTGGCCGTTGATGGCCGCAGGTATTCGCAGTATAAGACGCACCAACTTTTTCCCCCCCAGAAAAAGTGCGTCTTATACGGCGAAAAATACGGTATATATAGATATACATATATATGTATGTATAAAACATTTGATTTGTTGTATTTTTTACCCCAGGAGAAATTGGGGACTGGAAGAGTCTTTTTACCGAGGAACAGAGCAAAGAGCTGGATGCCAAGTTTGAGAAGCATCTTGCAGGAACAAAATTTGGAGAGAAGATAAACTACCCTAAATATTGTACATATTAAATAAAAGCATTGCTTTAGATTTTCTATTCCTATGATTTGTGAAGGGTTTAATAAAATACATTGGTTTTGCTACATTTATTGTACATTGCATTGCTAGCACTGGGAGGATATTTTTATGAAGTTGTAAAATAGAGACAGGTATCATAAATACAATTTAGAGAATGTGGAAGAAGGCAGAGGCACTCGCCATGCAGGTAAAATACTGTACTTTATTCCAATGAAAGCATAAAATCAGCAGGTGCGTACACGTGGGATGCCAGCAGGAGTTGTGATAGCTATTTCGCGCCGGTAGCGCTTCTTCAGATCGCGCTACCTGCACGAAATAGCTATCACAACTCCTGCTGGCATCCCACATGTATGCACCTGCTGATTTTATGCTTTAGTTGGAATAAAGTACAGTATTTTACCGGCATAGTGAGTGCCTCTGCCTTCTTCCACATTCTTTCCTGATATCATCGGATTGAGCACCACCTTTCTTACATTTATTCCACGGATTACTCCATACCACTGCACCTAGGTACATGGCAACATAGCTGTATATATACACCAGTGCCAGCTATCTCTTTCTTGCAGCGGTATAAATACAATAATACAATTTTCTTCTATGGACGAAGTCCCATTTTAGTTCCTCTCTCTAAAGAGTACCTGTCATCAAACCATATTTTCTAAACTAACTCAGAATATATTCCCTAACTACTCCTAACACCCCTCCTGCCCTTAAAAATAAAAGCAACACACTCTGCTTCATGCTGGGAGCTGTAGTACCTGCATTAATAGACAGATTGCAACAGGTGTCAGGAGTGACACCTGTTGCAATATGCCTGTTTATCATACAGAATATACAATCCTTTTAAAATGCATAGCAAGTATACCATTTATCTATCATACAATATATGCAATCTTTCTAAAGTACATAGCGAATAGACCATTGCATTTGGCTGCCATTGAGCAGGTTGAAATTGCCTGACATACTTTGACTTATTATGATGATGACAACTCAATGGAAATAAGAACTCCTCTCCATAGTGATGCATAATCCACTGCCTGGAGGAGCAGGTAGTAATGTATCTTGTCAGTACCTGACAGCAACCTTCTGTCCTGTGCAGTGACCCTTATTACTTACTTGAGGATAGATCCACAGATAGATAGATAGATGGGTGCTGGATTATTAAACTGATACCTGTTGTGATCTGTCTATTAATGCAGGTACTACAGCTCCCAGCATGTAGCAGAGTGTGCTCAATGTTGGGAGCAGCAGTACCTGCAGTTAAGGACAGATCACAGCGGGTGTCACTCCTGACACCAGCTGTGATCCTCCTGTCTAATGTATTGATGTGGGCGTCACAACCTTCTCTTCTCTTGTCCCCTGTACTGCTGTGTGTGTGTGTATATATATATATATATGTAAGGTATGTGAAAAACAGGCACCCCCTGAAATAAACTAATGCATATTTATTACATGTCCAGCTTCAGCCATCTAGTATAGCTGTCATAGTAGGAAAGTTAAATCCATTGCAATTCTACTAAATCGCCAGTAGATAGCAGCAGAGTGTTTAAAGCCTGAATGACATAGTACTGCAAATAGAAGGGGGGAACTTAAATGATGAACCTTTTTAGTTCCTGGATTAAAAGTTCCTTTCTTTAGTTCCTAGTTTAAGACTGTGTTGCGACTACAGGGAGTTGAACCAGAAGTCCATCCCTGACCGTCATCCAATCCCACGGATACAAGACATGCTGGACAGCCTAGGAGGAAGTTCAATGGTTTTCGGTGCCATACCAAGGGAAAGCCTACCATCAAGGATTTGTGGAAGAATCCAGTCAACCACTGACTACCTTCATCACACCTTGGGGTCTGTATGAGTGGATCAGAATACCTTTTAACCTTACAGTAGCTCTGCGCCAGCTGAATTTCAACTCAGCATTGAAACTTGCCTAATGGGACTGAGGGATAACTAGATGACAACCTGATTCACAGCAGATCACTCCAAGAACATGTGGAGCATGTCCGGTCGGTACTGCAATGGTATCAGAAACATGGGCCCTCATTTACTATTGCAAACCCGACATGTTTTGTCAGGTTGTGCACCAGATTCTGTCGCATTGCGCCAGAAATTCTGTCTGCGCCAGATTTTGCGCCAGAATTTCCGCCAGAATTGAAAAAACCCCGACTAACTCTCTATTTTGCTAAGAAAACCCAAAAAAGGGGCATGGCCGCCTGGGAAAGGGGGCGTGGTCTCTGAAAAGGGGCGTGTTCCCGACATTTTCACAAAAAAACAACATATTTACTAAGGTTTCCACATGAAATGTGGTGGATTTGAGCTGAGAAAAACCAGACAGATCAGAGCATGTGTTAAAAAAAAAAAAAAAAAAAAAAAAAAAAAAAACAAAGTGTATGGAAAGTGGAAAATGTAGGGGGACCTTAGTAAATACCGTGGAAAATAAATTGTAGGGAATTAAAACACACAAAGAAACCTACACAACACTTTTAGTAAATAAGGGCCATGGAGTCAAGTTAACCGTGAGGAAATGTGAATGCTTCTGAAACAAAGTCAGATTCCTGGGCAAGCATGTGTCCAAAGATTGCCATTCCATGGATCCAGCAGACATTGCGTCTGTGCTGGCCTTGAGGAACAACCAGCCAAAGACTGTTGGAGAACTAAGGAAGTTATTAGGATTAATCTCCTACTATCATCTTAGATCCAAAAATTTTCCAGGATTGCAAAACCTCTGTATGAATTGCTATCAGCGGAGAAGACATCAGCCATTACGTCAGTACTGGCTCACCCACATAAGTAGAGGAAGAAGCCATTACCAAAACTAAAAGGTCAACGACCTTCGCATCAGCCTATCTGGACTGACCACCCCTAGGTAGTGCTGAACCAGCTTATTGAGGTCTTAACTCATCCTCCTGTTATGGGCTACTCGGATTACAGGAAATCCTTTGTTCTGCATTGTGATGCCTCGCAAGAAGGACTAGGAGCTGTGCTGTACCAAGAGCAGGAGGGAAAATTAAAAGTAATCGCTTACGGGTCCAGGACTCTCACACCTGCCGAGAAGAACTATCACATGCATTCAAGAAAACTAGAATTCCTCGCAATGAAGTGGGCCATATATGAAAAATTCAGAGGCTATCTATACTACTGTACATCGTTTGCAGTCTATACTGACAACAATCAACTAACTTATGTTCCAACTACGGCTAAACTAAATGCAACAGGCCATCAATGGGTTGCAGAACTAGCTGACTTTAATTTCACTATCAAATATCATCCAGGAATGAATAATACAGATGCGGACGTACTCTCTCGTATGCCACTAAGTGCTGAACAATACATGCAACAGTGTTCCCAAGAAGTCGACCCCAAAGTCATCAATTGCATAACACAAGCCCTTAAAGTATGACAGATAGAAGAAACACCTTGGCTGTGTCCCATAACCTTCCTGAATACCACATCAACAATAGATAGTACCCAAAAGAAGGTAGCCCAAATACCTAAAGAGACCATCAGGGCAGCACAAAAAGAAGACTCAGTGATCGGTCCAGTGTGGAAGTACAAAAACCAAAACAGGTTCCCATCAAAGCAGGAACGACAAAGTGGACCGCTTCATCTCTTCATACTAATGAAGCAATGGACCAAATTATACCTTGACGAAGATGTAATCTTGAGACGGTAAACCCTTACAGGTTATCAATTAGTGTTACCAAAGCTATATCATTCATTGGTGTTCAGAGAATTGCATGAAGAAATAAGTCACCTAGCAGTTGAAAGGACTGTAAATTTGATCAGAAAAAGATTATTTTGGCCACACATGCAGAGAGATACCGAGCAGCACATTAATCACCAATGTACCTGTCTGAAAGACAAACGCCCCAATAAGCCTACCAGAGCTCCATTGAACAATATTATCACCACTTAACCCTTTGAGACCGTCTCCATCGACTTCCTCCATCTGGAAACCTGCAAAGGAGGTTACAAGTACATACTAGTAGTAATAGACCACTTCAGGAGGTTTGCTCATGCCTATGCAGCCACAAACAAGTCAGCCAGGACAGTTGTCGATAAGATTTCAGTAACTTTGTCTTGAAATTTGGATTTCCTACCAGAATTCATCATGACATGGGGAAAGAATTTGAAAGTCAGTTATTCTTGGCCTTAGGAAAACACTGCCACATATCATCCAAAAGATAATGGGGAAACTATAGAAAAAAGAGGGAACAGAAAAAAAGCGCAGCAATGTGCCGTTACTCCTAATAACTGAGAGTAAATTTCCTATCAAGTTCCACATGACCTGTCAGACCAAATTTGTCATTTATCTTGTTACCTGTATCTGTGAAAAACAGTATGTGGACCGGACATCACAGCAGTTTCACATTAGATTAAATCAACATGGATGTAATATCAAAAAGAACTACATGTGCCATAGCCTCTCCAGGCACCTGTCGACAAAACATGGAGGAACCGAAGATAGCATAACCATTTTACCTATAGACCATATCCCCAAAAATTGTGGGAACCGTTTGGAAGCTCTGGCAAAAAAGGAAATGTATTGGATCTACCATCTCCAAACGTTACAACCTCACGGGCTTAATGAAGCGATCGAATTGATTCGTTAAATCTGACAGCGCATGAAACTAAGATAATACTAAATTTCCTGGAGATACGATATCAAAAATATAAATATCAAAAATATAAATAATCATACATAAAAATATGAATGTGTGCAATATAGATATACAGCTTTTTTTCTCTTTTTTCTCCCGGAGTCTCCCCTACTAAGAATGGACAGGTCCCATTCTGTTGCACTAAACATAGTCCGCATTTTTCCTAGCATACCAGTACACCGAGGTTCTGTACGAAGAGAGGGCTATCAGTAACTGTAGTATTGAGTTTATGCACAATCTTATAAATATAATTGCATATTTTATTCAATGTTTTTTTTTATAACATCAAATTGTTTTGTTAAAATCCTTTTTTATTAATTTTCTACTGTTTTAGAACTAAGGATATGTCATTTTAAGAGATTTACTGTTCCGCAACACCTGTGTATGATTTTAGCGGTCTTTTACTCACCAGTATAAATGATGACATCTCCATCTGCATAACCATTGGACCTGACGAAGAAGGGATCACGCCCTTCGAAACGCGTTGTCCCACCCCCCATGTTACAGCCTTTTTCACTATCCTCATTTTATTCTTTTATGTTAAATAAAATCCTTTTGCCTATATATCATTTCCCATCCTGGATTTGATTTGCATCCGACCTTGGATTGATCTACACTTGCGAGGAGAGCGCCTGAACGCATCGGCATTTTCTGCTGCAATGCAGACCAAAGTTCCCAAAAGATAATGGGCAACGCGAAAGATTCAGTCGTACTCTGTTGTCTATGCTTGTCACCATATTCCAAGAAAGACTGGAAGAACTCACTTGCCCAGGTAATACACACCTACAACTGCACCAAAAGTAACGCTACGGGATATTCTAAATTTTTCCTACTGTTCGGGAGATATCTAAGACTACCAATAGACAGTATGTTTAACACCCCAGTAACAGAAAAATATAAGAATCACTCTGAGTATGTAAAAATGTGGACAGATAGGATGACTGAAGCCTATCAGTTGGCTTCAAAGGTAGCTACCCAAGCTGCGCAAAGAACACTACAACAGAAAAATTAATGGAATAGAACTCTCAAATGGCAGTAGAGTCCTTGTAAGAAACCTTACTGAATGAGGAGGACCAGGAAAACTGAGATCGTTCTGGGAAGACACTGTACTTGTGGTCCTGAGAAAAAAATGTGTGGTATCCCGGTACCGTATTTTATACGTTACCTATGTAGAGGTCCCCATAGTCAGAGTCCCTAGGACGTCGGGGTCCCTCTTTTCTAGTCTTCCCCTTGTCACCTCTCATATAGTAGTTCTATCTGATATTTATACAGTTATAAGTATAAAAGTGTATATGTTGAATTGTCTACCTGTTTGTGGTGTAACAGGACCTGCGGGTCATGTGATCAGGTGGAAAACTCTATGGTTTTGCTTTTGGACCTTAGGAGGTCCCAGTGACGTGTTCACCCACCATGCCTTGTAACGGTGAGTGACAGCTGACATGGACCAATCCAAAATGGCCCTGCCCATATAATGGAGCGGCGGCCATTAATCGCTCTCTTGTTCCTGCGCTGCTGATGAGGACGGATCTGCGCAGCTATCTTCCGCAGTGACTAGGCCCAAGCCTTGCGGCAATGGCCATTCATACAAAACTGTGAGTTGTCTCAATCCCTGTTAACTCCGCAAGATCACCGGACCTAAACGGACCCCTAAATCCGGACGGATCTCTGCACAAATCCTAATTCAATTAATCATTGGATAAGTCAATGGTCCGCAGCATCTGTCAATCATTGCTGAGCTGTATAGAGACTGTATTACTAAGACTGTTGCTGTTAATTGGATGTACCACAAGTACTTCAGTAAAGTTTATGCAAGTTCAAGTTCATCCCCATTGTGGACCTTCATTCATTTAAGCACGCACCTATCGTTTCTGGGAAGGGTGGCCATAGGCCGAAGATTTACCTCTGCGTCTTAACCCTCACCCTGGCGTCACGAGTGACAGGGGTTAAATGAACCCCTCATATACCGAAGCAACACCCCCATTGTATTATATCCCCCCAAGGGCTACCACAAATGTGAATATAGCCCAGTGTATGAGGTAAAGCCAGAAACCAGAAAAGGCCAAACCAGAATTCTACATCGCAATTTGTTATTGCCTTGCGATTACTTACCCGTCAACCAAGGTCAGCAGATACCTGACAGACCCTGTGCCAGAAGACGAGGTCAAGGTTCAAACACTCCTCAACCAGTGACACAGATATCGGAGGGAATATCAGAAGGTGAATCGGACCTTGAACAAGAGCAATGGAGATCATTCATCCCTGTAACCCAAACAGATTACACTAGGGAAGACATAGAACTGAATCCGGAAGCAGCGGAATTCTTCCCTCGCCAGTTGGAAACAAGTGAGGAAAAAACGAGGAAGCTACAGTGGAAACTACTGAGGATGAACCTGTGATTCAGCTGGAACACACTACACGTCCATCAGAGAACACAGAAGAAAACTCCTCACCAGAAAAATCCACAGAGAGAGTTGACAGTGACAAAGGCGAGTTTGAAGACGCTTCAGATGCCTTTCTGCTAGACAGGATACAGCCCAGCAGGAACAGGAGACAACCAAATGTTCTGACTTATGAGACTTTGGGTCAACCCAGTAGTTTTGCCAGGAATGCGGCAGTACAGATAATAGACGATGTTGATACACCACCAGTTTGCCCTATTTGGTACCTAAGTTCAGACTATTTTACTGAGGACTCTAAAAGTTGGTAACCGTATTCAGGCCTATAATGCTATTGTTTATTAATGTCTACTTATGTTGAAAATGTTAGATGTTATGTTCTATGGTTACCAAAAGGAAATTTTTTGCAGACATTCCAGGTAAAATACCTGTGATGGAACTAGTTAGTAGGGAAAGTTGGATGACAACCAAAAGTAGAGAATAATAGTTGGTTATGCTGTATTGTGTCAATAACGTACCATGGGTATTCCACCTTGTTAAATGAAAACATTTCCCCTAGTTATAGGACATTACATCTCACATTTTCAACTCTTATCTTCACAATAAAGTACACAACCCTGTGTTAAAGGGGTTTTATTAGTTGGCTAGAGACCACACTATTTCTCCAGGCTTCATAGCGCTAGAGTATAGTGAATGTGGCTGATTGATCACAACTGGCTTGAGAAGGAAGACATGGAAAGAATTTGGAATGCGTAGGGAAGAAGGAAGATGAAGTTTATAAGAGACCTGATTAATCTTTTGTAAAACCTCAAACAGTCCCAGGAAACGAGGGCTCAACTTGTAGCTGGGAATCTTGAAATGGATATATTTGGAGGATAACCAGACCTTATCACCGGGAGAGAAAGATGGAGGAGATCTTCTTTTCTTATGCACCTGAGATTTCATATGGGAAGAGGCTTGAAGCAGAGAATGCTGAGTTGCCAGATGGACGTGAAATCCTGAACAAGTTCATCAATGGCTGACACGCCCGAGGAGACTGGAAGAGGAAGAGGAGGATGAGGATGAAGACCGTAGACAACAAAAAAAATGGAGAAGACTTTGTGGCCTCAGAGTCTCTAGGATTGTAGGAGAATTCCGCCCAGGGTAAAAGATTGACCCAGTCGTCCTGTCGGGCCGAAGAAAAGTGACAAAGAAATTCTCCCAGAACTTGATTTACTCTCTCAACTTGCCCATTGGATTGAGGGTGAAAGGAAGATGAGAAATCCAACTTCATTTTTAGACGAGAGCATAAAGCTCTCCAGAACTTAAAGACAAATTGCACACCACAGTCTGGGACAATGTGAGAAGGGAGGCCATGTATGTGGAAGATATGCTGAAGGAAGTGTTTGGCCAGTTGCGGAGCAGATGGTAAACCGGGCAATGGAATAAAATGAGCCATCTTGGAAAACCGATCGACCACCTCCCAGATGACCATATAGTTATAGGATGGGGGCAGATTGGTGATAAAATCCATAGCGATTTGTGACCAAGGAGTGTCCGGCATAGGAAGAGGCTGTAGAAGGCAGGCAGGTCTCTGCTGAGGAGTCTTGTCTGGAGCACAGGTAGCACAGGAAATTACAAAGTCTGTGACATCTCGTTTGAATCTGGGTCACCAATAATGGCGAGAGATTAATTGAAAAGACTTACACACACCGGAATGGCCAGCTACCAAGGAAGAATGACCCCAGCTCAGCACTCTGTGTCTCAATAGAGGTGGTACGAAGGATCTTCCAGGTGGAGCTTGCTGGAGGACTGCAGGTGCTACAGGAACCAAACAGGTAGAATAATATAATGAGGAGTAGAATCTTACCAACCACATCTGAGGACCTGGAGAGTGCATCGGCTCTAATGTTTTTGTTGGCAGGACGGAAATGAATTAAAAGTTGATCCTGGAGAAATAGAGCGACCATCTTGCCTGGCGAGGATTCAGATGTTGAGCTGACTGAAGATACAAAATGTTCTTGTGATCCGTAAAGATGCTCACCCCAATAGAGTAATTCCTCTCTGCTGGTGAAAAGGTCTTGGAGAAAAAAACATAGGTCATATTCTTGCCTTTGGAGGTTTTCTGAGTTAAAACTGTGCCAGCTCCTACGCAAGATGTGTCTACCTCCAAAAAGAACGGCTTTTCAGGGTCAGGTCTTGAGAGAACAGGTGCTGAAGAGAAGGCAAATTTTAACTGAGTGAAGGCCTCCTCAGCCTCAGGAGACCAGTTCTTGGGGTTGCAGTTCTTTTTGGTGAGGGCTATAATTGGGGCAACCAAGGAAGAAAAGTGTGAAATGAATTGACGGTAGTAATAGGCTAACCCCAAAAATCGTTGAATAGCCCATAGACCAGAAGGACGTGGCCAGTCCAATACCACAGAAAGCTTGGCCGGATCCATCTGTAGACCTTGGTTGGAGACTATGTATCCAAGAAATTGAAGACTTATTCTCTGAAAGAGGCATTTCTCAAACTTGGCATACAGATGATTCTCCCGAAGACGCTGAAGGACCAGACAGACATGATCGTAATATTTTTGATTGTAATATTGTTTAAACCCCGATAGTCAATACAGGGACACAGAGATCCATCCTTTTTTCCTACAAAGAAGAATCCAGCCCCGGCTGGAGAGGTGGACTTCCGGATGAAACCCTTTTGTAGGTTTTCTTGGATGTATTTAGCCATAGCTTGCGTCTCAGGTACTGACAGGGGGGTAAATTCTTCCCCAGGGAGGAGTAGTGCCAGGTTGATTATCAATGGGGCAATCACAGGGATGATGTGGAAGGAAGAGTTTCTGCCTGCTTCTCGCAGAACACATCAGAATAATTTCGATAAGGGAGAGGTAGGCCCGACTTAATAGAAGAAGATGGGGCCGTCTTAGGCTGGGTGCCATATACCTATAGATAACCAGGGTGATAAAAAAAAATACCCTATTTCCCATATATAAAAACTTTTATTCTTTATTATTTCTCAAACAAATTGACCAACAGATAAAAAATGCAGTGTTGTTCTCTCCATATAGCTATCTCTATATGTGAACGGTGCCAGCCTGGCTACCTGACACTAATTATGCAGTCACCGCATGCACCTGCAGTTTGTTGTGCGGGCAGGGGACAATACTATGTTTAAAATCAATTCTCAGCCCCCCTCAACATGTTAAGTTACAAGACGCAGCTTTGTCAAGAGAACAACAGGCACTGAGCTCAGGAACGCCAGACCGGGGTTTTTTTAAAACCTCCCTTGATGACATCACCATCCAGGACATACTGAGAGCGGATTGGCTGCCACGCTATCCATCCAATCCACATGCCATCACTCAGATTGATGTTATAATTCACCATCAGATTGTCAATATTCTGTCTTCCCAGTCTTAGGCTGGGTGGACCCCAAACAGTGTCCATGACAGAAAGTTCTCCAACGAGAAACCTCTCCAGTGTTCCGGTCAAGTTGCAGAGAGCGACGCTGAAGCCAAGGAAGTCCTAGAAGAACTTCAGAGGTACAATGAGGAACACAAAGAACTCTATCTTCTCCTTATGTAACACTCCCACCTGCATGATGAGAGGTTTAGTGCGAAACAGGACCCTTCCATTCAGGTTCTCTCCATTAACTTAAGAAATATATAGAGGCTTGACAAGCCAATACACAGGGAGATGATGCTTTTGGATCAATGAAGCATCAATAAAATTTCCTGCAGAACTGGAATCCAAGAAGGCAGAAGTGGAGAAAGAAGTCTTCATGGAGGTCTAGACTTGAACAGGCATGGTCAAACATGGAGAGGTACTATTATCACCCAAGGACACCTCTCCTACGTGCCCTAGTTGCGAGCGTTTCCCGAATGCTGCGGACAAATTGGACAGTCTTTAAGGAAGTGCTCCGAACTGGCACAGTAGAGACACAAATTCTCCTCATAATGACGAGACCTCTCCTGAGAAGACAATCTAGTCCGATCCACCTGCATAGGCTCCTCCTCTGTTGGCATTGGAGAAGAATGAAGCGGACGCTGGAACACTGGTGCCAGGCAAGGACACCGACGTGTTCGGACAGGTTTTCTTTCATGACGAAGCTCTTCCTGTCTCTCAGAAAATCGGACATCAATTAGAGTAGTCAGGTTGATTGGGTCACTCAGGGAAGTCGGAAGGTCTCGTGCAGCAAGGGCATCTTTGATTCTGCTAGTAAGTCCTTTTTTGAAGGTAGCGCACAAGGCCTCATCATTCCAAGCCAGTTCGGATGTCAGGATGTGGAATTGTGCCGCATAATCCCCCTACAGAAGAGTTCCCTTGACAGAGATTCAACAGAGCTGTCTCAGCCGAGGAAGCCCGCGCCGGTTCTTCAAAGACATTGCAGAATTCTGCAAGGAAGGACTGGAGGTTAGCAGACACTGGATCATTACGATACCAAAGATGAGTAGTCCAGGCCAAAGCTTTGCTAGACAGAAGACTAATGATGAATGCCATTTTAGCACGTTCCATAGGGAACTGGTCAGCCAAGAGTTCCAGATGCATAGAGCACTAAGTGGCAAAACCTCTACACAACTTTGGATCTCCGTCATACTTGGAAGGCAAAGATAAACGAATCTTGGAGCCACCGGAAGCCACTGGAGCTGATGACACTGAAGGTTCCACTGAAGACGGTTGTGGCTGTTGTGAGGTGAGAAACTGCTGCACCAGAGCGGTAAGCTGAGACAACTGCTATGCTTGCTGCTCAATCTGCATGGACTGCTGTGCGGCAATTACAGAGAGATCAGAGACACTGGGCAGAGGAACCTTGGCCTGATCCATGGCCTGATCTTACTGTAACGGCTGTAGTTAGGTGGATCCACTTACCTGTTGAGGAAGATGGCTTGGGCCATACCAGGGAGCGGAATCTAAGGTGCCGCTGTTTTTTACCAGAGCCCGCAGCAAGGTGGGAATAACTTGCTGCGGCAGGCGGCACCCAGGTCGTTACCCCTGATACGCCTCATCCCCACAGGAAGCAGAGGTATAATGTGGCACAGGAAGGATGAGGCACAGACGTAGTCAGTACAGGCAGGAGGTCAGGACAGGTGGCAATGAAGCAGAGTCAGGTCATGTAGCAGGAGGTCAAAAGGCAGGTGGCACAGGAGCAAGGTCAGTATATGTAGAAATGGATAAGATACACGGCAAGGCAAGACACAAATATACACTTTCTTTTGCCAACTAGGGCACAAAGATCTGTCAGGGAACAGGAGGAAGTGCCGGAACTAAATAGGATTGGTTTGGGACAAGCACCAATTATTGGTGCACTGGCCCTTTAAATTTAGAAAAGCCGGCACGCGGAAGGTAAGCGGCACGGAAGAGGACCGGGCGGAAGGTAAGCGGGCACGTCCACT
Source organism: Hyla sarda (assembly GCF_029499605.1). NCBI lineage: Eukaryota > Metazoa > Chordata > Amphibia > Anura > Hylidae > Hyla > Hyla sarda. Next base: position 333,010,363 of record NC_079191.1, read on the forward strand.
GCCGGAAGCAGAGGGCAGAGCCCTAACAATGAGAATGGGATATGAAGTCAAAAGCTTCCTCCTTTGTTGATTTTCCTCCCCAACAAGGATTAGGTAGGAAAAAACTGGAAACGCGGGGTACACAGTTAAATAAAAACACTTCTGGTTTCACCCAGCCCGTTCCCTTCGCACATTGGAATTATTGACCATACTTTCAACATATGTGCAACATATACACCTATTCATATTTACCGCAGAGAGTTGTGATTGGCTGGAACCAACTGGCCAATCTCAGATCTCTGTGGGAAATATGAATCCTCATGAATTCACATCGCAGAGTACAGTGCAGGGAGCGGAGAAGAGCGGCCCGGGGCGATCTGTCTATTAGTACAGGTACTACTACTCATTAGAGTACTCTTATCATATAACAGTCTGTTCCATGCTGGGAGTAGTAGTACTACCAAAAAATTTAAAAAATAAAGAAAAAAAGTGTAAAAAGTTAAAAACACACATTTATTAAACACATTATTAAAGTCCATTACTAATAAAAAGTTTTACTAAATTAATTATAAAAAATATATTATTTTAACATTTAACATTTTCTAAATTTTTATTATTGCCGGCTACATTTTTAGTTCCCTGCCTCCCCACATAAATTGATTCCTGTTTAAAAATGAATAAAAATTTAATTATAAAAAATATAAATATCTTTAAATACTACTACATCCTTTATTTTTATTTTTTTATTAACAAATTTTGAAAAAACGCCAAAGGGGCCAAAAAAACATTTTCCACTCAAAGGCAAAAGTGCCAGAAAAAATGCAAGAAAAATAAGTGGCAGTTTTTCTGGCTTTTTGGGGGGAAAGAAAAATGCCAGAAAAAAACTTTGGAAACCTAGCCTCATTACAGTTATAATTAGAGATGAGGGAACTTACAGTAAATTTGATTCGTCACGAACTTCTCGGCTCGGCAGTTGATGACTTTTCCTGCATAAATGAGTTCAGCTTTCAGGTGCTCCCGTGGGCTGGAAAAGGTGGATACAGTCCTAGGAGACTCTTTCCTAGGACTATATCCACATTTTACAGCCCACATGAGCACTTGAAAGCTGAACTAATTTATGCAGGAAAAGACATCAACTGCCGAGCCGAGAAGTTCGTGACGAATCGAATTTACTGTAAGTTCGCTCATCTCTAGTTATAATGTGTACCTTTCGTCAACAAAAACTTTTTACATAATGTAGATAATACCATTACAGTGGTCCCTCAACATACGATGGTAATTCGTTCCAAATGACCCATCGTTTGTCGAATCCATCGTATGTTGAGGGATTCGTGCAATGTAAAAAGTGCATTTAATACTCACCTGTCCCCGCCGCTCCGGACCGCGTCCTCACCGCTCCCGATGCTGTCCCAGGGGCTCCCGATGCTGTCCCGCTGCTCCGGCGTCTTCTTCGGGATCCTCTGGCTTCTTCCGCATCTTCCCCGGTGTCCGGGCCTCGCTTTCTGTTGACGTTATTACGCTGGGACGGAGTGCGCACAACGTAATAACGACGCCGGAAAGCGAGGCCTGGACCCCGGAGAAGATGCAGAAGACGCCGGAGGATCGCGAAGTGGACCCGGAGCAGCGGGAATAGGTAAGTGAACCTGTCCGGGATGCTTAAACTTCTATCCGACAGCAGCTTAAGCATTTTGCATTGTCGGATAGCAGTTAATGCGATGGCCCCGACATATAAATGCATCATATGTCGATGCTGACATCGACATGCGATGGCCTCTGAGAGGCCATCGTATGTCGATTTGATCATATGTCGGGCCATTGCATGTCAGGGGGTTACTGTATATGTATATTTGTAATATACATTGGTTAAAAAATGTGTATATTTTTGGGTGACAAAATGCTGTCCCTTCAGCTATTGCCCGTGTGTCTCTATGAGAAGTCCAAATACAGGAAGTAACTGCATGAAAACCAGGGCTCTGTGCAGGCTCCTGGCTTGTCAATCATCCTCATGTGTGAGACGGGGCATGTCACAGATCCTCAGAGTACAGGGCCCTGCTGGTCCTCACTGCACAGAGCCCTGCTTGTCCTCACTGCACAGAGCCCTGCTTGTCCACCCTCATTTCCTGTATTTGGTCTCCTCATAGAGACACACAGGCAATAGCTGCAGGGACAAAAATATTTTTTAAACCAATGTATATTACAAATATACATATAATGGTATTATCTACAGAGAGCACTGTGGTCAGACAGAAAAGAAATTTAAAAAAAAAGAACTTCTTGAGCATACAGCAGCTAATAAGCACTGGAAGAAGATTTTTTAAATAGAAGCAATTTACAGATCTGTTTCTGGCACAGTTGATTTAAAAAAAAAAAAATTCACGGGAGTACCACTTAAAAAACATATACAAGTTGGGTTGAGAATTTTAGCAGCAAGTAAGTTTCTTATAATAACATAAGGAACAATATATTAAAAGTTTTGGTGACAGGTACTCTTTCGACCCCTTAAGGACAATAGACGTAAATGTACGTCCTGATGCGCTGGTACTTTCGCACACCAGGACATATGTCCTGTACATGACAGTGCTCGCGTCATGCACAGCAGGACCCAGCTGTTATCAGCAGCCTAGGACCCACCGGTAACCCCTCAGATGCTGGGATCTATACAGGTCACGGCATCTGCGGCAGTGCGGCTATTGCAATGGCTGATCTGATTGCCTGCAGCACGGCCATGGGGATCAGATCATCCAAGATGGCAGACGGAGGTCCCCTCACCTGCCTCCACCGCTCTCCCCGGGTCTTCTGATCTGCCTTCCAGCAGACAAGAGCAGAAGATTGCCGATAACACTGATCAGTGCTATGCCTATGCATAGCACTGTTTAGTATCTGCAATCTAAGGATTGCTAAAAAAAATTGTGAGTTATAAATAAAAGCAAAAAAAGTAAAAAAAAAAAAGTGAAAAAGCCGTTCCCCCAATAAAAATTTCAATCACCCCTTTCCCAATTTTACTTAAAAAAGTATCAAAAATAATAATTAAACATATTTGGTATCCCTGCATGCGCAAATGTCCGATCTGTCAAAATATAATTGTAACACTTATGGTTCAGTAGACAGGAACACTTGTGATAGTGGATCCGCTAGACCTGTGTGACAGATGACATGGACCGTACCCAGGAGCAAAGTCTAAGGTACCACTGGTTTTCACCAGAGCCCGCCACAAAGCGGGATGGTCTTGCTGCAGCAGGTGGCACCCAGGCCCAGCTCGACCACACAGGTGGCTGAGGAGATACGAGGCACAGGTAGGATATGGCAACACGTGGTCAGGATAGCAGATGGTCAGGGCAGGCGGCACAAAGGCATAGTCAGGGACGTAGCAGGAGGTCAGTAGGCAGGCGGCAAAGGAGCAAGGTCAGGTCACAGAACTAAGGGTCAGAAACATGGCAAGGCAACTCTCAGGAATGCTTTCTCTCAGGCAATTGGGCAACAAAGATCCGGCAGGGAAGTGTGGGAGGTGGTGGAACTTATAACTAAGCCACAGGTGTTCACTTAATTATAGGGGACGGGGGACACGTACGCCAGAGCAGAAAGGCAGAGGAGGAGGCAGAAGGAGCACTAGGTGAGTGACGGGCTGGGATTCGCATGCGGCACATCCTGTGATGTGAATTCCAGACCCGCCAGCAGCAGGGGTTAATGGGGCCATGCGCTCATGGCCAGCATGTGTGGCCGGAGCGTGGAACATAACAGTACCCCCCCCCCCCCTTTGGTCTCCCCCTCCATTTACAGTTCAGAAAACTTCTCCTCTGGCTCCCAAGATCTCTCCTCAGGACCGAAACCCTCCCAGCCCATCAGAAATTTTTTTTTACCTCTCACAGTTTTTGTGGCAAGAATCTCTTTAACCTTGTTGATGTCAGAAGAGCCAGAGACTGGCGTGGGTGGCGTGGGGACAAGATTCTTTTGAGAAAACCGGTTTATGACAAGGGGCTTGAGGAGCGAGACGTGGAAGGAATTGGGAATATGCAACGTAGCAGGCAGATGGAGAAGACTGGGTTAATTTTTTACAAAACCTGGAAGGGGACAAGGTAGCGAGGACCAAGTTAGTAGCAGGGAACCTTGAAGCGAATGTATTTGGATGAAAGCCAAACCATGTCACCAGGAGAGAAGGAAGGAGGAGGTCTTCTACTCTTATCAGCCTGCACCTTCATGTGAGAGGAAGCTTGAGATAATGACTGTCAAGTTTGTTGCCAGATGGTAGAGAAGTAGGGTACCAGCTCATCAACAGCAGGCACACCGGAGGAAACTGGGAGTGGAACTTAGAAACAAACTGCACTCCACGATCCGAAACGATATGCTGTGGAAGACCATGAAGACAAAAGAAATGAAGCAGGAAGTAATTCGCCATCTGTGGGGCAGATGGAAGACCAGGTAGAGGGATGAAATTAGCCATCTTGGAAAACTGATCCACCACGATCCAAATGACGGTATTGAGAATGACGTCAAAGCCAGGGAAGGCCAAGAAGAAGCTCAGAAGTACAGTGAGGCAGTACATAGAATTCAATCCTTTCTTTATGAAAGATACCCACTTGCATGACGAGAGGTTCAGTACGGAAAAGCACCTTTCAGACCAGATTTTGTCCATTAACTGAGGAAATGAACAAAAGTTTGGCAAGTCGAGTAACAGGAAGAAGATATTTGTGGACCAAAGAGGCATTAATAAAGTCCCCCGCAGATTCAGAATCCAAAAATGCTGTAGCGTTGAAGGCAGACTTGGCCAAAGCGAAGACTTGAACAGAAATGGTTAAGTGAGGAGATGAAGTATTCACACCTAGGGATGCCTCTCCCACATGCCCTAGGTGCAAGTGTTTCCCGGACGCTGTGGACGAACAGTACAGTACTTGAGGAAGTACTCCAGGCTAACACAATACAGACACAAATTCTCACTGCGACGTTGTGTTGTCCCCTGTTGTGACCAGCAAGAACGATCCACTTGCATAGCCTCTTCGGCAAGAGGCTCAGGGGAGTGTAGAGGAGGACATTGGAACATGGGTGCAAGACGAGGATATCGCCTTGTACAGGCAGGTTCTCTCTCCAAACGAAGTTCCTCCTGTCTCTCAGCAAAACGCACATCAATACGTGTAACCAAGTGAATAAATTCAGACAAAGAAGACGGAGGATCACGTGTAGTGAGAGCATCTTTTATCCTGCTAGACAGTCCTTTTTTGAAAGTTGCAAACAAGGCCTCATCATTTCATGCCAGTTCTGAGGCTAGAGTGCGGAATTGAACCGCATAGTCACCAACAGAGGAATTCCCCTGGTAGAGATTAAGTAGAGCTGTCTCGGCAGAAGAAGCACATGCGGGTTCCTCAAAGACGCTGTGAAATTCAGCCAGAAACACAGTCAAGTTGGAGGTAACCAGGTCACCGTGGTCCCAAAGAGGAGTAGCCCAGGCCAAGGCTTTTCGGGATAGCAGACTGACCACAAAGGCCACCTTAGCTCTTTCTGTAGGAAATTGGTCCGACATGAGCTCCAGATGTATGGAGGAGTGTGTGACGAAGCCTCTTCACAGCTTAGGATCACCGGGGTAACTTGGAGCCAGAAGATGCTGCAGGAACAAGTGGAGACACTGGAGCAGGCTGCGGTTGCTGCTGCTGTTGCTGCATGGCTAGAAGTTGTTATATCATAGCAGACAATTGTTGCTGCACTTGTCGGGCCAACTGCTGAGATTGACGCACCACAACAGAGGGAAGATCCGAGACATCCGGCATAGGTACCTCAGCGGGAGCCATGGCCGGATCTTACTGTAACACTCACAGTCCAGTAGACAGGAACACTTGTGGTAGTGGATCTGCTGGACCTGTGTGGCAGATGACACGGACCGTACCAGGGAGCAGAGTCTAAGGTGCCGCTGGTTTACACCAGAGCCCGCCGCAAAGCGTCAAACTAAGGGTCAGAAACACGGCAAGGCAACTCTCAGGAACATAGAAACATATAGAAACATAGAATGTGTCGGCAGATAAAAACCATTTGGCCCATCTAGTCTGCTCAATAATCTGAATCCTATCAATAGTCCCTGGCCCTATCTTATATGAAGGATAGCCTTATGCTTATCCCATGCATATTTAAACTCATTCACTGTATTTGCAGTGACATCTTCTGCAAGAAGGCTATTCCATGCATCCACTACTCTCTCAGTAAAGTAATACTTCCTGATACTACTTTTAAACCTTTGACCTTCTAATTTAAAACTATGTCTTCTTGTGGTAGTTTTTCTTCTTTTAAATATGCTCTCCTCCTTTACAGTGTTGATTCCCTTTATATATATAAAAGTCTCTATCATATCCCCTCTGTCTCTTCTTTCTTCCAAGCTATACATGTTAAGGTCCTTTAACCTTTCCTGGTAAGTTTTATCCTGCAATCCATGTACTAGTTTAGTAGCTCTTCTCTGAACTCTCTCTAGAGTATCTATATCCTTCTGGAGATACGGCCTCCAGTACTTTTCACAATATTCCAAGTGAGGCCTCACCAGTGTTCTCTACTGCGGCATGAGCACTTCTCTCTTTCTAATGCTTATACCTCTCCCTATACATCCAAGCATTCTGCTAGCGTTTCCTGCTGCTCTATTACATTGTCTTCCTACCTTTAGGTCTTCTGATATAATTACTCCTAAATTCCTTTTCTCAGATACGGAGGTCAGGATTGTGTCAAATATTCTATAATCTGCCCAAGAGTTTTTATGCCCCAGGTGCATTATCTTGCACTTATCCACATAAAATTTCAGTTGCCAGAGTTCTGATCATTCTTCTAGTTTGCCTAAATCCTTTTCCTTTTGGCGTATCCCTCCAGGAACATCAACCCTGTTACATATTTTTGTGTCATCAGCAAAAAGACATACCTTAACATCGAGAACGCTTTCTCTCAGGGACTAGGGCAACAAAGATCTGGAAGGGAAGTGTGGGAAAGGGTGGAACTTATAACTGAGCCACAGTTGTTCACTTAATTATTGGGCATACTGGCCATTTAAATCACTGAGCTCCGGCCATGTGCTCACGGCCAGCGTGTGCGGCCGGAGCGCGGAACATAACAATAATGTTAATGATCCCATACAGATATGTTGAGAATAGTCATAGACATCATAAGGGTCTGTTTAGTTTAGCTTTAGTAATGGTGGGACGCATGCTGCATTTTAGTGTGTGTTTTTATATGTACATAAGCTAAAAGTGACAGCACAGTGTCTGGAAGTTACATCAAGGTGTCGGCACGCTCTTAAAGGGGTTCTCCGGTGAAAACCTTTTTTCTTTTAAATCAACTGGTGGCAGAAAGTTGAACATATTTGTAAATTACTTCTTTTAAAAAATCTTAATCCTTCCTGTACTTATTAGCTGCTGAAGACTAAAGAGGAAATTATTTTCTCTTTGGAATGCTCTCTGATGACATCACGAGCACAGTTCTCTCTGCTGACACTATTATAATAATAATTATGCTTTATTTATCGTTGTCCTTAGTGGGATTTGAACCCAAGTCCCCAACACTGCAAGGCAGCAGTACTAACCACTGAGCCACCATGCTGCCCTTATCATACATCTGCTATGCATGGTTGCTAAAATGGACAGAGATGTCAGCAGAAAGCACTGTGCTTGGGATGTCATCAGTGTTCCAAAAAGAAAGGAATTTCCTATGTAGCATTCAGCAGCTAATAAGTACTGGAAGGATTAAGATTTTTTAATAGAAGTAATTTACAAATATGTTTAACTTTCTGCCACCAGTTGATTTAAAAGAAAAAAGGTTTTCACCGGAGTACCCCTTTAAATCAGGTAGTGTGTGAAAGGTCATAGGTGTTCCACTGCATCACATTGAGCTGCAGATTTCAGCAAAACACTATATAACCAATGCAATGGCTCCGTGGCCCTCTAATGGACAAGAATAATATTGCAATCTTATCCGTGAGTTTTTCATGGCTAGCGCACACACACCTTAGAATATGTGTGTATATTATGAATTTTTGTAGTTTTTACACATGGTTTTTAAGTATCACTAATTATTTGTATTTATTATTTATGGATATATATATTTTTTAATCTTCACTTTACATTATATATGTAATATAGAATTCACTTTCAACACATAATATTTTATTATATTATATTTTATTATATTATTACTTTTCATATTACACTTTCACATTAATTGCACATATTCTAATACTAATGATTTTTTATATTCACTTTACACTTGCATATACATGGATAAAATAAGTTTCGTAAATCACACACATTATAATTTAGGGATCTTATACGTATTTTATATCTATGTACCTATTATTCTTATCTATAAAACATTTTTAATTTATTATGGTCACCAATATGTTAACAATATTATTATTATTTATTTATTATATTATGTAATGCTACTAACTTGTTGCTTAAGACCACTAATATACTATGTATGGGTTAAGTTCTTTTCTTTGTTATGATTGGGGCCGGCCCCTAGGGGAAGCATAGAGCACTTTTTACTATATTCACGATGTGTGGCGTAGTGCGCGTGCGCCGGGCTGCAGGACCCATGGCTGCGTGTGTGCGGCGTCAGGTGACCCGGTCATGTGACCAGGTCCGTGATGCGGCACCCGGAAGCTGGCGGTTATCCGACATCCAGAGGCGCACGCGCCGACATTTCACCGCACAGATGAGATAAACTATAATATATGGATCTGGCAGCTCATTGGTGGATGCTCATACAAAAGGTAACCCCCACTGGATGCACACCACTCCTCGTCAAAGGCTTTCCTGCCGAAACGCCAGCGTTGGAGTGGTGTCGCTCCGATCTCCTCCTGCCTAGGATATATTTTGTATGTATACCCCTGTAATCTTGTATGTATACCCTCGTGGTGCTGTTTTGATTTTGTAGGACACTGGATAGTGCGATCTTTCACTGTGTTATGTAACATTGTTTGCACTTTAGTACTGCTTTGCATTATTGCACATATAGGTATCCTGATACTTGATTCACGCATATGCACTTTATTGGAGACTGTGATATTTTATAGTTACATATTGTTAAAAGGTTACTGGAGGGGCTCGGAGTCACACCTTTTTTTGCCACTTGTTTTTTCTCCCTGTTTCCTCTCTTGTTTTTCTGTCATAAGTTAATAAAGAAATATATCATTTATATGAATTAGTGAAATGACTCCTTTTTCTTTTGTGTATACATTAGTGGATTTATCAAAACCTGTGTAGAGGAAGAGTGGGGCAACCAATCAGATCACTGCTTTTATTTTTAAAGCGGCTTGTGAAAAATAAAAGAAACAATCTGATTGCACTACTTTTCCTTTACACAGGTTTTGATTAATCTCCCCCCAGTAAGACTACAAGTGCCCTGGGGCACCGCACAAGTAACTCAATGTCACCTTATCTTATATGTTTGCCCCTTTCATTTACAGTTACTGTTGTGAATCGAGTGATACTCTCCATGAACCAACCAAGTCTCACACTTAAATGGGCGCTATCAGAATCAAAAACATTTTATATGTTCTGAGTCTTGGCACAACATTAACCTTTCTAATATACTTCATAAAAAATGGTCTCCCTTTTATAAAGATCATGGCTTGCTTATAAAAAAAAAAAAAAAAAGATCACTAGGGATCCCCATTGTCCTGATGCAGCATCATCTTTGTGACAGCTGGAGCACAGGCTGGGACAAAGGGGAAGAGTCATCAGAGTCATCAACCAGTTGCCCATAGTCAGAGGCTGGAACAATTTACCACCTTCTTTACGGTCAGAGGTTTAGTGTCCTAATTCTTGGTATGCTTAATGCTTTGTACACACATTGGGGGATATTTATCAAAGTTGTCTATGTCCCGCATCAATATAGACCAAACTACAGAGGGTTATTCTGGTGTATTGTGCACCTAATTTATCAAAAGGCTCACGGCTCTTGATAAATTCTGTGCACAGACTTCGGGATCTATGCTTTAGTTTATATTTAAACCTGCTCCAACATGGTCTGACATTTCAGCGTACTTTCAGCCTATGCGACGTGTCGCTGAAAAGTCGCTTTTGATAAATTCAGCACCAATGCATTTTTCAATGCATTTCAGTCTCAAATAGACTGGAATGCATCAAGTTCTAAAAATCCTCTAGAGCAAAAGTCGCAGAAAAGTCGCACATATTTAGACTGCGACTTTCTGTGCGACAAATTTAGACAAGAAAACCAGTCTAAATCCTTTGATAAATCTCCCCCAATGTTTTGTAAACAACTAAAAAAAAAATAGGACCGCCCCCCCCCCCCCCCCCAAAAAAAAAACAACTGTTGTGAACAGAAAAACAGCGATGTATAGTGGTTATGTGTTTTGTTGTCCTAGTGTATGGTGTTTAGTGGGTTTGGTACTGTCTGTTTGTTCTTGACTTGTATCTGTTTTGTTAATATTTACCAATGATACCACTTCTATAAAGGGGCATTCACTTCAGATTGTGTGATAGCTGGATCCGGCGGGGAAATTTAAAAACCATCTGCTGTCATATCCCCAATGGACCTGTGCAGCAACCCATTCATTTATATGAGCTGAACGGAATCAGATAAAGACTCCAGCAAATTTTTGAACCGTATCAGTTTTATTGGAAGTCCAGCAACAAAACCGTATACAGTCCAAAAATGAGCCGACCGGCTAACTCTATTCAGCTTATTTAAATGAATGGGATGCGGCACGGGTCTTGCGGGAATACAGCAGCAGACGCTTTTTAAATTTCCTTGCCAGATCCAGTTGCCACATCACACACACGTGATGTGAATGTAGCCCAATTCTGCAGGACTTTAACCCCCCTCCCCCCCCCCTCCCTTCCCCTCTGTAAACCACTGAGTTTTGCACTTGAAGTCCTGGTGGATGCCAGATTCTTCAAATGTGCGAAATGTCCTCATGTGTTTTACGCGCAGACATTCTGCACAAATAATGCTGTGTGAACATGGCCTCAGGATGGACAACAATGATTGGAGGTTCCTCTAATCTTAGCCATTAGGACAAGCACCTGACTGTCATTAGACTCCCAAGCATCTACTCCACCAGACAGAAGTTCCCCTGTGCAGTGCTTATTCCACAGCACCGTAAATATGGTGTTATAAAATGAAGCGTCTTCAATAGTTCCCAAAGAGTGCATACTGGCAGTTCTTAATCCTCTAAGGACAGGCACGTATAAGTACGTCCTGGCACCCTGGGCTTTAAGGACCAGGCACGTATTCATACTTCCTGGCGATTTCCGGTCCCTGTCGCGCGCCGGGCAGAGATCGGAAGCGGATGCCTGCTGAAATGCTTCAGCAGGCATCCAGGGCAAATGCCGAGGGGGGCCATATCTGCCCCCCATGTCGGCGATCGTCGCAAATCGCGAGGGAAATCGCCCCTGCGATCTGCGGCGTTACCGGGCTGATCGGGTCTCTGGGACCCGACCGCCCGGTAATTTTGCATGATCCCGGTTGTCACAGACAGCCAGGACCATGCTAAAGTATAGGAGCGAGGTGGCAAGCCTGCCACCTCCTCCTATCCCCTGCGATTCCTCGGTTAGCTAACCGACCAATCGCAAGGGGGGGGGGCGGTTACTTCCTCCCACCCTGCCCGGCCCCTGGAAGTCCGGAGAGAACGGGAGGAAGACCGGAGGACGCGGCGGGGGACGGTGGAGTGCTGGGGACCGGCCCCGGTACTTATCTCGTCCCTGACGACCCCGATCCTGGCGGCGGAGACGGCGGCAGCGGCGACAGGCGAGTGGATCTTCGGCGGCGGTGCGGGACCTTTGCAGCAGTCCAGACCGCCGTAAAGCGATCTGGACTGCTCCATCTGGTCCCCTTACACTACAACTCCCAGCATGCCCAGACAGCCCTTGGCGTCTGGGCATGCTGGGAGTTGCAGTTTTGCAACATCTGGAGGTCCACAGTTTGAAGACCACTGTATCCTTCCAGATGTTGCAAAACTACACATCCTCAGCATGCCCTTACTGTCCTGGCATGCTGGGAGTTGTAGTTCTGTAACATCTGGCTCTTCAGATGTTGCAGAACTACAACTCCCAGCATGCCTGGACAGTTTTGGCATACTGGGAGTTGTAGTTTTGCAACATCTGGAAGGGCACAGATTAGGAACCACTGTATTAGTGGTCTGCAAACTGTAGTCCTCCAGATGTTGCAAAACTACAACTCTAAGCATGCTGGCTCTAAAGATGTTGCTGACCTACTACTTCAAGCATGCCTGAGAATGCTGTGATTTGTGGTTTTGCAACAACTGGAGGCACACTGGTTGGGAAGCATTGTCTGTTTCCTAACTCAGTGTTTCCCAACCCGTGTGCCTCCAGCTGTTGCAAAACTATAACTACCAGCATGCACTGATAGACCGTGCATGCTGGGAGTTGTAGTTTTGCAACAGCTGGAGGTCCCCCCCTGTGAATGTACAGGGTACATTCACATGGGCAGGGGGCTTACAGTTTGCGATGCAGCAAATTTTGCGCAGCAGCTCAAACTCGCAGTGGGAAACTCGCTGTGATCCCCCACCCGTGTGACTGTACCCTAAAAACACTACACTACACTAACACAAAATAAAATAAAAAGTAAAAAACACTACATATACACATGCCACTACACAGCCCCCCTCCCCTCCCCAATAAAAAATGAAAAACGTCTGGTACGCCACTGTTTCCAAAATGGAGCCTCCAGCTGTTGCAAAACAACAACTCCCAGTATTGCCGGACAGCGTTGACTGTCCAAGCATCTTGGGAGTTTTGCAACAGCTAAAGGCACCCTGTTTGGGAATCACTGGGATAGAATACCCCTATGTCCACCCCTATGCAAATCCCTAATCCTTGTCGTATTTCAAGGCAACAGTTTAGGGCCACATATGGGGTATCGCCGTACTCGGGAGAAATTGCCTAACAAATTTTGTGGGGCTTTTTCTCTTTTAACCCCTTATGAAAAGGTGAAGTTGGTGTCTACACCAGCATGTTAGTGTAAAAAAAAATTTTTTTACACTAACACGCTGGTGTTGCCCTATACTGTTCCTTTTGACAAGAGGTAAAAGGGAAAAAAGCCCCCAAAAATATATTTGTAATGCAATTTCTCCCGACTACGGAGATACCTCATATGTGGGCGCAAAGTGCTCTGGGGGCACACAACAAGGCCCAGAAGGGAGAGTGCACCATGTACATTTGAGGTGATTTGCACAGGGGTGGCTGATTGTTACAGCGGTTTTGACAAACGCAAAAAAAAAAAAAAAACACATGTGACCCCATTTCGGAAACTACACCCCTCACGGAATGTAATGAGGGGTGCAGTGAGAATTTACACCCCACTGGTGTCTGACAGATCTTTGGAACAGTGGGCTGCGCAAATAAAAATTTTTGTACAGCCCACTGTTCCAAAGTTCTGACAGATACCAGTGGGGGGGGGGGGTAAATGCTCACTGTACCCCCTTGTTACATTCTTCAAGGGGTCTAGTTTCCAAAATAGTATGCCATGTGGGGGGGGGGTTTGCTGTTCTGGCACCATAGGGGCTTCCTAAATGCGACATGCCCCCTGACCAAAATTTGCTCTCAAAAAGCGAAATATGACTCCTTCTCTTCTGAGCATTGTAGTTCGCCCGTAGTGCACTTCAGGTCAACTTATGGGGTACCTCCATGCTCAGAAGAGATGGGGTTACAAATTTTGGGGGGTATTTTTTTTTACATATGCAAAAGTCGTGAAACACCTGTGGGGCATTAAGGCTCACTTTATTCCTTTTTACGTTCCTCAAGTGGTCTAGTTTCCAAAATGGTATGCCATGTGTTTTTTTTTTTGCTGCTCTGGCACCATAGGGGCTTCCTAAATGCAACATGCCCCCACAAAAACCATTTCAGAAAAACGTACTCTCCAAAATCCCCTTGTCGCTCCTTCGCTTCTGAGCCCTCTACTGCGCCCGCCGAACACTTTACATAGACATATGAGGTATGTGCTTACTCGAGAGAAATTGCGCTACAAATACAAGTATACATTTTCTCCTTTTACCTCTTGTAAAAATTAAAAGATTGGGTCTACAAGAACATGCAAGTCTAAAAAATGAAGATTGTGAATTTTCTCCTTCACTTTGCTGCTATTCCTGTGAAACACCTAAAGGGTTAAAACGCTGACTGAATGTCATTTTGAATACTTTGGGGGGTGCAGTATTTATAATGGGGTCATTTTTTGGGTATTTCTAATATGAAGACCCTTCAAATCCACTTCAAACCTGAACTGGTCCCTGAAAAATAGTGAGTTTGAAAATTTTGTGAAAAATGTAAAAATTGCTGCTGAACTTTGAAGCCCTCTGGTGTCTTCCAAAAGCAAAAACTTGTCAATTTTATGATGCAAACATAAAGTAGACATATTGTATATGTGAATCAAAAACAATTTATTTGGAATATCCATTTTCCTTACAAGCAGAGTGCTTCAAAGTTAGAAAAAGGCAAAATTTTCAATGTTTTCATCAAATCTTGGATTTTTCACCAAGAAAGGATGCAAGTTACCACAAAAATTTACCACCATGTTAAAGTAGAATATGTCACGAAAAAACAGTCTCGGAATCAGAATGATAACTAAAAGCATTCCAGAGTTAATGTTTAAAATAATGTTCAAATGGTCAGAAGTTCAAAAAACGCTCTCGTCCTAAGGTGTAAAATGGCTTGGTCCTTAAGTGGTTAAAGGAATACAATTTTTTTTTTTTTTTTAAAGAATACTTTTTATTAAAGATTTTCAAATTATTACAAACAAGCCAGGTATACCCGGCAGAACCATAGTATAACAACCATAGTAATAGAATAGTACATTCGGTGTACAGTCGATGATCCATAATCCAAGAAAACTGACCATAACAAAGAAGAAATTGCCATAAAGGAATAAAGGAATATGTAGCAGGTGTTTTAGCAAAAATGGGGAGGCCATAGATTGCTCTAGTTGTATCCAAGGTGTGTTGGTGTCTGTGTGATGCCAGCCCTTCAGCATAGATACCAATGCAGTGATATAATTTAGTTTCAAATCTGAAAGTGCAAGGACCCCAGAATTTCTCTCTCTCACCAGGATATTTTTATTTTTATTAATCAATTGGTGCCAGAAAGTTAAACATATTTGTAAATTACTTCTATTTAAAAATCTTAATCCTTCCAGTACTTTTCAGCTGCTGTATACTACATAGGAAGTTCCTGACATGGACAGAGGTGTCAGCAGTGAGCACTGTGGTCAGACAAAAAGGAAATTCAAAAAGAAAAGAACTTCCTCTGTAGTATACAGCAGCTGATAAGTACTGGAAGGATTAAGATTTTTTAAATAGAAGTCATTTACAAATCTGTTTAACTTTCTGGCACCAGTTGACTTTAAAAAAAAATAGTTTTCCACCGGAGTACCCCTTTAAGGAGTTAATATATAATTGGTCATACTGTATATGTGTTTAGAAATAAGATTGTGAGCACCTCATGGTGATGGGACAAATATGAGTGGTGACAATCTCTGTTCAATACGTTGGCATTATATAAACATCTGCATGTAGACTTATAGGTTTACATCACTGCTCATGTTGGGCTTATGAGTTTGGACACAGGCCCATTCAGTTTTTGACAACCTTTCTTGTATGATCATGCAATGGAACATAAAGCTTACCTAAAGTATCATTTTAATTGAATATTTAGAATCAGCTATCATGTGTTTATTTAGTAATATGCTTAGTAATGAGTTATTGGACACAGTATACCCTGTATGGTCCTTTTCTCTGTAGTTTCTTCTTTCTGTCTAGAGTTTCTGAACTTGGCGTTTTATGTCTATCACCCAAAAACATTGTTCACTTTTCAACAGAGCATCCTATTAATTGAATCAAATCACAATCATGTACAATGATCAGAAGCCTTTTGTGGCATTTTTTATTATAGTGTTGACAATTTTACAATACACACTTTTATAATATTTCTCGATTCTTCTATAAGCCAATAAGATAGTTTAGTTATATACTATATGAGCTTTTAATATCAGTAACCATCAAACATGACTTCAGCCAAGGGCTCCTTTATTCTCTCTTCTGTAAGTGTCTAGAACTTGCAGTACTTGTCATAGTTCAGCATCTTTCCCAGCTTAGTTCCAGCAAGATATTTTTCAAACATTGTATCCACTACTTTGCTTTGATCCTCAGTAAAATAATTCTTCCAATCTCCAATTTCACCTGTTTAGACAGATAAAAATGCAAATTGTCATCCTCATCATTAAAACAACAATAACACAGTCATAACCAAATGGCCGCTTACATTCTAACAACTGGTACACAGATCAAACGGGAGCAATTTCAAATGTATTTTATGCCGAATTCTCATTCTGAGAATGCGCCATATGAACAAAACCCTTCCAATGTGTGGTTTTCAATGGCTGCACAATTTTGGCATTAAATGGGCATTGTCAGAATCCAAAACTTTATATAATAGAAATATATTATAGAAATTATGGTTTATAAATAGAAATGACCAATAGGGGTCCCTATACCATCCAGAACATAGTCCATGTTCTTCTGTAGCATCATCTTTGTCCCAGCTGAAGCACAGGCTGGGACAAGGTCCAGTAGGTGAGGGCAGGACTAACACTCCTCTGTGCTCACTCCTGTCCTGCTCAATGGACTTCTTCCTGAATACAGAAAGCAAGAGGTTACAGAGCAGCCTGCAGTGATTGGATAAAGAGACCCAGCATAGCACAGCAGACTCAGGGAGGAAGTGAATGCATAGTGAGTGAGGGCAGGCTCAGTGCTTGACTCGGACACGACCCTTTCTGAGCAGTGGCTGTCAGAATGAGTAAGCAGCAGAAAAGAGGAATTTGTGATTTAATACTGAAGCTAGACACATAAAAATATATAGAATAAGAAAGAAGTCGGCGACTCACCGGAGCTGATTTTCAAGCAGTTTCTTCTTTATTAGTACTCACATACATGGGAGAGAAAGACGTACAGGGGGTACAGCTGTCTGGCTACGGGACCGTTTCACATGTTCCACATGCTTCGTCTGGCCTGAGCTGGATAACTAACACGTGACTCTAAATACAGGTAAGGACCTCCTATTAACCTATCACCTGTTGACACGTAGTCAGTGACGGAAAAGATGGGTGGTAACTATAATAGTACTAATCCATCTATGGAAGTTAAAATCATGTAATACAAAACTGTGTAGAAAAATAACTTTAAAAACATGGGGCTAGATCAACTCGATCATTCAGACCCAAAGGGCCAGTTGCTTCCATTTTTAAAATCCAATAGGTTTCTCTCTGAAGTAAATACTTGTCACATGACATACCTGGTCTATGCTCCACTCTTTCTATTCCTGCAAAGGATATGGCTTCTGGGTTAGCTCCGTGCGCTTCGACTATGTGGTTAATCAGACGCGGCACACCTTTTTGGGTGCGTAAAGAATAAATATGTTCGCGTATGCGATTAAATAGAGGTCTGATAGTTTTTCCCACATAGAAAAAGCCGCACGGGCAGAATATTACATACACAACATATTTTGTGCGACAAGTAATGAGGGTATTTACCGTATGTGTTACGGATCCTATGCGCATAGTTTTTAGACCATTGTTCAGTTTACAATAATTACAACTTTTGCATTGGTAGTTACCTACAGGGACAATATCATTAAACCAAGATCCTTTTGTAATTCTGGATTTTTTTGTGTGATTTTTCAAAGCATCTCCAAGTGTTTTATTTTTTTTATATGCTATAAGTGGTTTCCTTTTAGCTACATTTCTCAGGTCCTCGTCTCCTTCTATTATAAACCAGTTACTCCTAATAGCTTGCTCGATCACTTTATTCACTGGTGAATTTTTTAATGTAAATATAAACCTCTTATCATCCTCATTTTTCTTTCTTTTATTTTTCGACCTAAGTAGCTCCTCCCTTTTTAAATTGTCTGCTCTTTTTCTAGCTGTTATTAACATTGTATCGGGATATTTCCTTTCTTTTAGTCTACTTTGTAATTCATCTGCTTGAACTTTATACATGTTTTCTCATGTATTATTTCTTTTAAACACTTTTACGGTACCCTTCACTTGTTATTTTGTTACCTGTTGCTAACAAGCGAACATCTAGGAATTCTATTGATTCTCCCCCTACTTGGGACGTAAAGGACATATTCATGAACATGAACATGAATATGTCTTTTACGTCCCAAGTAGGGGGAGAATCAATAGAATTCCTAGATGTTCGCTTGTTAGCAATAGGTAACAAAATAACAAGTGAACGGTACCGTAAAAGTGTAGCTAAAAACACAATACTACACTATGAAAGCTCACACCCAGAATGTGTCAAAAAGGGAATTCCGTATGGACAATTCGTCCGGCTTAAAAGAAATAATACATGAGAAAACATGTATAAAGTTCAAGCAGATGAATTACAAAGTAGACTAAAAGAAAGGAAATATCCCGATACAATGTTAATAACAGCTAGAAAAAGAGCAGACAATTTAAAAAGGGAGGAGCTACTTAGGTCGAAAAATAAAAGAAAGAAAAATGAGGATGATAAGAGGTTTATATTTACATTCAAAAATTCACCAGTGAATAAAGTGATCGAGCAAGCTATTAGGAGTAACTGGTTTATAATAGAAGGAGACGAGGACCTGAGAAATGTAGCTAAAAGGAAACCACTTATAGCATATAAAAAAAATAAAACACTTGGAGATGCTTTGAAAAATCACACAAAAAAATCCAGAATTACAAAAGGATCTTGGTTTAATGATATTGTCCCTGTAGGTAACTACCAATGCAAAAGTTGTAATTATTGTAAACTGAACAATGGTCTAAAAACTATGCGCATAGGATCCGTAACACATACGGTAAATACCCTCATTACTTGTCGCACAAAATATGTTGTGTATGTAATATTCTGCCCGTGCGGCTTTTTCTATGTGGGAAAAACTATCAGACCTCTATTTAATCGCATACGCGAACATATTTATTCTTTACGCACCTGAAAAGGTGCGCCGCGTCTGATTAACCACAAAGTCGAAGCGCACGGAGCTAACCCAGAAGCCATATCCTTTGCAGGAATAGAAAGAGTGGAGCATAGACCAGGTATGTCACGTGACAAGTATTTACTTCAGAGAGAAACCTATTGGATTTTAATAACGGAAGCAACTGGCCCTTTGGGTCTGAATGATCGAGTTGATCTAGCCCCATGTTTTTAAGGTTATTTTTCTACACAGTTTTGTATTACATGATTTTAACTTCTATAGATGGATTAGTACTATTATAGTTACCACCCATCCTTTCCGTCACTGACTACGTGTCAACAGGTGATAGGTTAATAGGAGGTCCTTACCTGTATTTAGAGTCACGTGTTAGTTACTCAGCTTAGGCCAGACGAAGCATGTGGAACATGTGAAACGGTCCCGTAGCCAGACAGCTGTACCCGCTGTACGTCTTTCTCTCCCCATGTATGTGAGTACTAATAAAGAAGAAACTGCTTGAAAATCAGCTCCGGTGAGTCGCCGACTTCTTTCTTATTCTATTGTTATAAGACTACAGCTTCACGTTCAGTCAGAGCACCACCAAGGTTTCACAGAAGCAGCCCAACTAGTTAACCTTTTTCCACGAGTCCCACGATTACAGACTGAGTAGTGCCGATCTCACCTGTCTATTTTACATAAAAATATATGTAAAGATTCTGCATGACCTAGTGAGTAACATATATAAGCATTTATTTAATATTTTTCTGAAATGTGACAGGTATGGGTTTTTTTCTTCTTCTGCGGGGGGGCGTTGCGGGGGTAGTTGTATTTTCCTCCTCACCGTCTAATAGCCAAAATGCTTTAAATTTTCCATCTACAGACCCATTTGCGGATTTTTTTGTGATCGACCAATTATAAGCACATACCGTATATACTCGAGTATAAGCCGACCCGAGTATAAGCCGAGACCCCTAATTTCAACCCAAAATCCCAGGAAAAGTTATTGACTCGAGTATAAGCCTAGGGTGGGAAATACCTCATCCCCCCTGTCATCATCCAGACCCGTCATTAACATCCTCATCATCATCCCCTTGTCATCATCCCACACATCCCCCCTTCATCATCCCCTTATCATCCCACACATCCCCCCTTCATCATCCCACACATCCCCCCTTCATCATCCCCTTATCATCCCACACATCCCCCCTTCATCATCCCCTTATCATCCCGCACATCCCCCCTTCAATCCCCTTATCATCCCACACATCCCCCCTTCATCATCCCCTTGTAATCATCCCACACACCCCCTTCATCATCCCCTTGTCATCATCCCCACCCCCCTTCATCATCCCCTTGTAATCATCCCACACACCCCCTTCATCATCCCCTTGTCATCATCCCCACCCCCCTTCATCATCCCCACACCCCCCCTTCATCATCCTCTTCTCATCATTCGCCATCAGTGGTCTTCAACCTGCGGACCTCCAGAGGTTTCAAAACTGCAACTCCCAGCAAGCCCGGGCAGCCATCGGCTGTCCGGGCTTGCTGGGAGTTGTAGTTTTGAAACCTCCGGAGGTCCGCAGGTTGAAGACCACTGCGGCCTTCAACATCATCCAGCCCCCTCTCACCCCCTTTAGTTCTGAGTACTCACCTCCGCTCGGCGCTGGTCCGGTCCTGCAGGGCTGTCCGGAGAGGAGGTGGTCCGGTGGGATAGTGGTTCCGGGCTTCTATCTTCACTGGGGGCGCCTCTTCTCCGCGCTTCCGGCCCAGAATAGAGGCGTTGCCTTGACAACGACGCAGAAGTACGTTGGCAATGAACGCACCTCTGCATCGTTGTCAAGGCAACGTGACTATTCTGAGGCCGGGCCCGAAGCGCTTAGAAGAGGCCTCCCCGGTGAAGATAGCAGCCCGGAACCACTGTCCCACCGGACCACCTCCTCTCCGGACAGCCCTGCAGGACCGGACCAGCGCCGAGCGGAGGTGAGTACTCAGAACTAAAGGGGGTGAGAGGGGGCTGGATGATGTTGAAGGCCGCAGTGGTCTTCAACCTGCGGACCTCCGGAGGTTTCAAAACTACAACTCCCAGCAAGCCCGGACAGCCGATGGCTGCCCGGGCTTGCTGGGAGTTGTAGTTTTGAAACCTCTGGAAGTCCGCAGGTTGAAGACCACTGCGGGTGGGGGAGTTCACTCGAGTATAAGCCGAGGGGGGTGTTTTCAGCACGAAAAATCGTGCTGAAAAACTCGGCTTATACTCGAGTATATACGGTAACTTATTTTAACAAAAAAATTTACAGTACAACAAAAAAGTGGAATTTAGCAAAAAAAAAATTCTTGGGGGGGGGGGGGGGGTTGTTGTTTCTGTGCAGTGCACTTTTCTGTAAAAATGACAAGTAATCTTTATTCTGTAGGTCCATATGATTACAATACACGGTTGTTCCCGACTGCTATCAGCAGCCAGGACCCACGGTTAATGCCAGGCATAGGAGCCAATGCCTGGAATTAACCCTTTGGACACCGCAATAAAAGTTGATTGCGGCATCTAAATGTGGGATCTAATGTTGCTGGTAGCTCAGGAGAACTGATTGGGACACCTGCGCCAAAATTGCGGGTCCCGATCAGTGGATGGCGGGAGGCACTTCACCTGCCTCCTCACCATCCGATCGGTCCTCTGAACCTCCAGCCAGCCATGGCAGGCTAGAGCAGCAGAGCACTGATAACACTGATCAATGCTGAGCCAAAGCTCAGCTTTAAACAGTGTATGCATTTGTAAGATTGCATGTTACAGTTGGGGACTAAAAAAGAAAGTGTAAAAATTTTAATAAAAGTGAATTCACTCCTTCCCTGATAAAAGTTTGAATCACCCCCATTTCTAATTTTTAAATAAAACAATGTAATAAAAATAAACAGAAACCTATGTAATAGCGACACGTGGGTAAAAGTCTGAACTATTAAAATATAAGGTTAATTCAAATGTACGGTCGATGGCGTATATTTAAAAAAAAATACCATAATTGTGCATTTTTGGTCAGGTCATATACCATAAAATAATAAAAAGCGATCAAAAAAGTCCCATCAAAACAAAAATGGTACAGATAACAGCGCAAAAAATGATCCCTCATACATCACCGTATGCAAAATAAAAAGTTATAGAGGTCAGAAGGTGACTATTTTCAGCATACTAATTTTGGTGCGTGTAGTTTACATTTTTTTTGAAGTAGTAAAATAAAATAAAACCTATATAAATTGGGTATCTTTGTGACCGTATGCACCTACAGAATAAAAATAAGGTGTAATTTTTACCAAAAAGGGCACTGCATAGAAACGGAAGCCCCCAAAAGTTACAAAATGGAATTTTTTTTTTAAATTTCACCCCACAAATAATTTTTTTTAATGTGTGATGCCATTACAAAGTACAATTGGTGATGCAAAAAGACAAGCCCTTATATGAGTCTGTAGGTGCAACATCGAAAGCGTTATGGTTTTTAGAAGGGGAGAAGGGGAAAAAAACGAAAGTGCAAAAATTAAAATTGGCCAAAATGGGCTTCATCCTTAAGAGGTTAAAAGTGTTCTCTTCTAACCCCTTTATCACTTACATTTTTTTGGACACTGGGCTGTGTGAGAGCACATTTTTTGTGCCATAATCTGTAGTTTTAAGCATACAATTTTTTTTGAATGGGACTTTTTGATCACTTTTTATTATTTTTTCTGGTATGTGAAATTACCAAAATCCACAATTCTGGACTTACATTTATGCCACTGATTATGCAGTTTCAGGGAAATGAAATGGGATTCTGCTGCAACAGAATTTCCGCCAGAATTTTTGTGATGGATTTTGCTCTGAAATTCCATTGTATAAACATACCCTGGGGATTCAACCTGTTGGCAATATGGCTCATGAGAGGGAAATTTTCTAAATGTTTTATGGTCATTTCTCTCACTCTCAAGGTTACACACATAATTCGCTGGGTTACCAACCTTACAATAGATATGACTCCTGCTGTCTTCACTCTACATCATTGCAAGATTTCCACCAAGGCATACATGACCTTATTGTGGAAGCAAATGATTACTCGCACAATCTCCCTGAGGGTTTCCAAAGTAAATGATCAATGGCGAATAGAATACCTAACTTCCTCTCATATGACAGCATCTATTAAACTTGGTTTCTCTGAATGAAATTTCAGGACACCCCAGAGTACGCTGCCTGAGGTCAGCCCCTCCTGAGTAATGTCTACCCTGTGTTTACTTGTGGGTTTCCCCAATGCTATGCTATTAGATGCCTGATAACCTGGTCTGTATGCCTGGTTCCCATTGTACCCTACCAAAAGGGTTGTTGTTCTTGTGGCAACCCCTTATTATTTCTCTAAAATACAAAGGAGGGGCAGGCAGGGGTTCTATGCCCTCTTGAGTTTCTTGTAATTGTTACCTTCTGGCCACTTGTGTTTGTCAGACTCTTCTGTTATCACATTCTAATTTGCATATTTTTTCCTGTTTACTGTCTTGTAGGTTGGACCTCATGCTGTGTGTACCTCATTGGTTCTTTAAAGGGTAACTCCCACCATCCTATATTTTTTTTTCTGTCCCTGCCTATTGCAAATCTATCCCTAAATATTTTTTACTATATTAAAAATAACATTTTGTCTGCCTGGTAGTGTGCTCACTACCAGGCAGACTTCCCCAGCAGGCACCACGTCACTGATGCCTGCTGGGGGGGACTTCAGCCCTTAGTTCATCTACACAGGGTGCCTCCAGCTGTTTCACCACTACAACTATTGGCTGTCAGGGCATGCTAGGAGTTGTAGTAGTGAAACAGCTGGAGGCACCCTGTGTAGATGAACTATAAGTTAGTGCCATGCGGCGCTACCCTGTTCCCTCCATCACACTGCTAATCCCCCACCCCGTTCAGAAACCTGGAACTCCGCTCTCCTTACTGATACTGCAGAGTCCGGCAGCGGGCGTGCAGGGGCATCGGCGGCGACGACATGTGCGGGAGGAGTGGCCTCCCAGCCAGTGGCTGGGGAGCCAACGTGCTCACTCCCGCCTGTATGATTGACAGGCAGGGAGCGAGCGCAGTGTAAATGAATTAGGAATGATTGCTCGGCCGCAATCGGTCCGAATTCAGGCGTGGAGTCACGCCGTGCTGCAGCCGGCCCCTAGGAGGGAGACCCCTAGTGGCCGGATTTCAAGCGTAAAAATCCCCCTGATAAAGAAAAAATATATAATGAAAATATATTACAAATATGTTGTAGTACATAAGTACTACAACATATCAAAAAATAAAGTTGGTGACAGTGCCCATTTAAATAAAAAATTGAAAAGCAAGTCAGTCACTCTTATCTTGAGTGTAGGGGAGAGTAGGATAATCTTTAGTATGCACAAGAACATCATATCCCTGAACTAGGTCATTGACTTCTAACTTGGTCTAACAAAACTCGCAGCTCACATGTTGCATGCCGCTTACAAAAACATGTTGTACACAGGTCATTTCCTAATGACACATTCCTTTTAAGTATTTAACTTTGCAATTTCCATTTGACTTGTTTTGTATTTGTGACCCACCTTTTCTAAAGAAGGAGTCACCCAGTTTCCCATGGGTGTTTTCAGATTTTTCTTTCATAGAGTTAAAAGTAGTACGGTTCGCGACCAAATGAATTTGTTCCTCAGTTAATGAAAATTGAAAGAATTCAGATATTTTTTTCACTGCGCTTGGAAAATCCTTTAAAAAAAAATCAAATTAAGAAAAATTGTTTAATATATCATTTAAGTAAATTGTATTGCCACTTATATTTTCTGTATATATTCTGTATTTTATTCCACTATTTAATGGTTTAACAGGATTTTTTGATGGCTGCTTTTAACCCCTTCATGACCCAGCTAGTTTTTTCCTTTATGAACCAGTCCATTTTTTTCAAATCTGAAATGTGTCTCTTTAAGTGGTAATAACTTTGAACTGCTTTTACCTGGCAAAGTGATTCAGAGATAGTTTTTTCGAAACATATTGTACTTTATTAGTGGTAAACTTTTGTTGATACATGAAGCAATTTTTGTGAAAAACTAAAACATTGTGAAAAATTTGAAAAATTCTCATTTCTCTGTTTGAAACTCTGTACTTGTAAGAGAAATAGTCATGCCAAATAAATTTAGTTATTAATTCACATCCACAACATGTCTACTTTATGCTGGCATCATTTGTTAAACATTATTTTACTTTTTTGCAACATTAGAAGGCTAATAATAATATGAAATTCTTTTTCAAATTTTCTACGAAAGTTAAAAATTTTATTTTTCTAGGGTCCACTTGAATTCTGAATATATATGTGTATATGTATATATATATATATATATATATATATATATATATATATATATATATATATATATATATATATATAGTAAATTTGAGTAGCCGTATTAGTCCAGTGATGCAGATGCAAATCATGAAATGTTGCAGTATCTTGTAATACCTTTTTTATTGGACTAACAGCATTTTGCTTTGGACAGATTTGGACAGATTTGCTTTGGACTTGATAAAGGGAGGAATTATCATGTTAGGGTCCCATCCGATATGAGGCCACCTCCGCGTGGTGGATGGGGGGGACACATTTTGATCAAAAAGTGCGCTAAGAGCCTCCATTTTTTGACCAAGAGTGGTGTTGCAACTTTTTTTTTATACATTTTGTATTTGCCACAGCAGCGGGCACCTGTGTATTAGGTTGTTGTGCTGGCTATTTTTCCTTTTGTTTTTACTTTGTAAGTTGGGGGGTGTGGCACCCTCTTTAGCCGTGCACCCCACCCCTCTCAGACTGGAGGTGGTTTAGTCAATGGCTGATCCAACATGTCACACAGTCAGAGGCTATATGCACAGCAGAGGTGAGTTATCATGTTAGGGTCCCATCCGATATGAGGCCACCTCCGCGTGGTGGATGGGGGGGGACACATTTTGATCAAAAAGTGCGCTAAGAGCCTCCATTTTTTCTCAGGGCGAGTTCACCACTCCTGGTGTGACGGAGCTTTCGAGGGCCACTAAGCACTCCGCAGGCATTCCGGGTAGGGGAATATGAAAATCAGCTCATTACATCACCTTCTCAGGCGATGTTCCCTGGTATCAGCTTAGCTCCAGTTACGGAATATAAAAAGCTTTTTATATTCCGTAACTGGAGCTAAGCTGATACCAGGGAACATCGCCTGAGAAGGTGATGTAATGAGCTGATTTGCATATTTCCATATATATATATATATATATATATATATATATATATATATATATATATACATATATTATTCCAGGAGAGAAGGACAACCAAATAAAGATATCCAAGGAGTAGGTGCAGTCTGTATGGGAGCCTTGGTCAATGGCTCCACCCTTCAATATAATCCCAGAAAACAGCAGCACACAAAAAATGGTGTCAAAAAGTGAAAATTTATTCCATTAGTCCAGTGCAAAAATAGAGCAACGTTTCTGTGACCTCACGTCGCCATTTTCAAGCTCAAATGAGTGATCCCATGTGGTTACTTCTATATGCTCAGTGATTACATCATTAAACAATTAATATACAGAGAACATAGATATAACATATGTAAACAAAATCATAACAGTGGTATTAAGGCATCATACAGCAATGCTATTGGTGATCAGTGTTCATGCGGTGACAACAATATTCACCATCTGTGTCATTTCAGTTGTCTCAATCCCCTGATAGGTGTAGTATGTACATACTACACATATCAGGTGATTGAGACAACTGAAATACACACATAATTCAGATGATACTCCTCTATCAAGCAATAGTAATAACAAGAACATCCAGAATCGTATTCCATTCAGAACTACATACAGTGAACATTCACATCACATTTCATCTGTGATAAGAAAACATTGGCACCTTATTCGGGATAGTTACACTCAAGTAATGGAGTTCAAAGAGCCCCCACTCATGTTGTTCCGTCGAACACCCAACCTCAGGGACAGACTAGTCAGGACTGATGTTTCAGTTGCCACTAAAGGACAAAAGTATCTAAGTGTAAAAAGCACAGGGTGTTTTCCTTGTCGAAATTGCGTAAACTGCAGTTACATGTATAAGGGTCCGAAGTTCACACATCCACATACCAACCTATGTGATATTAGACATTATTTGAACTGCAATTCAGACTTTGTCGTCTATGTCCTTTGGTGTTCCTGTAAGAAGCTATATGTAGAAGCCTTGATGTGAAGACTCGTCTCAACCAACATAGATATTCAATACGCAAGCAGAGATTAGACCTTCCGGTCTCAAAACACTTCTTTGAGGCTAAACATTAACATGTACTTTTTTTTCTTTATATTACAGAGGGACTGGAAATGTTATTTATTGCCACCTGCAGAGCTACTGCCTTATTATGCACTTTCAATGGAGCATCATATCGATTGTACTGCTATTAATAAACACGGGCTCATAAACTATATTTTTGCATCTGGTCGGATATGCCTAAATTGTTCTTTGGGGTGAACTGTACCCTAAACAGCCAATGTGAGAGGTGGTAGGAATAAGGTGATGGTATCTGTCTCTGATGGGTACCTTTTCACCTGATATCCCACAGGTGACCCACGTACTGGTCTGTTATAATAGGGGAGCCATGTCAGCTCATACTGCATATATCCCCGCTCTGGAACATGGGACATCCGTCTTTTCCGCTATAAGTTATATGCAGCGCTTCCCTGCACTTTTTGGGCTTATCTGCCCTTATCCAAGATGGCCCCTGTGTCCTCTGACTCACAAACACGCATGCGCTTCAGGCATACTGCTGTCAGAGATACAAGCTTATGCTCATTGGCTGGCAGCGTCCGGGTAGGTGCGTGCATCATTGGACAACCCACGCTCCATACAGTACACGTGCATATCCAGTATGCTCTTCCGGGTAAGTGCCAGAATACTGTACAATGTATAAACACATAAGGTCGCAAAGCTATCCTCAAGCATAACGCTGCACTATCTACACTGACACAGATTGTGAATATTGTTGTCACGGCATGAACACTGATCACCAATAGCATTGCTGTATGATGCCTTAATACCACTGTTATGATTTTGTTTACGTATGTTATATCTATGTACTCTGTATATTAATTGTTTAATGATGTAATCACTGAGCATATATAAGTAACCACATGGGATCACTCATTTGAGCTTCAAAATGGCGATGTGAGGTCACAGGAACGTTGCTCTATTTTTGCACTGGACTAATGGAATACATTTTCACTTTTTTGACATTTTTTGTGTGCTGCTGTTTTCCGGGATTATATATATATATATATATATATATATATATATATATATATACATGCATATATATATATATATATATATATATATACGTATATATATATATATATATATACATGTATATATATATGTATGCACACGTGTAATATATATATATATTTTTTTTTTTACTTATATTTATTTATAAAAAAAATTACTTCTGTACAACAGCTCCCCCTAGTGTCTGCCCTGCCAAGCACAAGATGCAGTAGCAGGTTTAGGACACTAGGGGGAACTGTTGTACAACTAAACAGCTCATTAATAAATTACTACACTCGCTTCACCCGGAAGAGAAGCATGCAGGAAAGCACAGCTGCCGGAGCTCGGGACTGGTAAGGGACATCGGGGAAGGGGGATGGGACATCGGAGAAGGGGGAAAGGACACTGGGGACACTTAGCAGATTTGACTAGCTAATAGTAGCAATCATGGTGAGGGGGGGGACAAAACCCCTCTAGGTCCCGAGGCAAGATGGCTGGCTATAAGTGATAGCCACCATCTTACCGGGCATGGCGGGATGCCGCGAGTAGCAGCCAGTATCTGCATGACGTACATGTACGTCATAGGTTGGGAAAACCTTCCCGGTCATGATGTACATGTATGTCATTGGTCGGGAAGGGGTTAAAGGGGTTGGACCGTAATGTTTAAAATAAATAACTCTAGGTTAATCTAGGTGTTGAATTGTCTAACAACATTAGTTTTTTTTTACATTTTTAGTTTTTATCTGGTATAAGAACACTGTTCAGCCTCCTTTCTGGTTGCTTTTTGCCACCATCTTCATACCAAACAAATCTATGGTGTGGGTAGGCAGAGGATGCAAGGTCTGTGGCTGAAAACTTCAATGATCACCATGCACTGCACCAAACTTTTCAGTCTTATTTGCAGGTACAGTATCCTGCACTTATTTGATGCGCAGGATTTAAAGCTGCAGATTTTATGCTGTGGATTTCAATGCAGAGTAAGTGACATAACACAGCTTCAAATCTGCAACTTCAAATCATGCGCATCAAATATGCGCAGGACATTGTACGCATGAATGCTCCCTTAGGTAGTGTAATGCATTACTCCATTGCTCAGTCAGTTAGAAGGATGAGAGTTGAGCAGACAAAAACAAAACAAAAAAAAGCATTTTTACATTTTTGTTCTCCACACGACGCATACTATACTGGATACTGGAAGCCTGTGCTAGCATTTCTCCTGCGGTGTTGCTATCAGTGTGTGAAGAGTAGGAGAAGAGGGTTGCATTGACAATCCAAGACAATGGGCAGCACATTGAACACATTTTATAAGTGGTCAGAAACTTGTAAAAAACTCATGAAAGAATAAAGTTGCGTTAAAAGCATCATTGTTTTTCTTGTGAAATTCCCAATAAGTTTGATGTGTCACATGACCCTCTTCCTATTGAAAAAACAAAAGTTGGGTTCAAAATGGCCAACTTCAAAATGGCCGCCATGGTCACTACCCATCTTGGAAAGTTTCCCCCCTCACATATACTTATGTGCCACAAACAGGAAGGTCATATCACCAACCATTCCCATTTTATTAAGGTGTATCCATATAAATGGCCCATCCTGTATTTAAAAGTCTCTATCATATTACCTCTGTCTCTTCTTTCTTCCAAGCTATACATGTTAAAGGGGTTGTGCGCTGCCCTGCCTTTTGGAGCTCCGCACGCAGCGTCCGGAAGTTCATTACTCCGAACGCTGTGTGCGGGCTTCCGTGTTCGCAGCCGCCGGGCGTGACGTCATGCCCGCCCCCTCAACCAAAGTCTATGGGAAGGGGGCGTGACAGCGGTCACGCCCCCTTCCCATAGACTTTCGTTGAGGGGGCGGGCGTGACGTCACGAGGGGCCGGGCGTGACGTCACACCCGGCGGCCGCAATCATGGAAGCCCGCACACAGCGTTCAGAGTAATGAACTTCCGGACGCTGCGTGCGGAGCTCCGAAAGGCAGGGCAGCACACAACCCTTTTAAGGCCCTTTAACCTTTCCTGGTAAGTTTCATCCTGCAATCCATGTACTAGTTTAGTAGCTCTTCTCTGAACTCTCTCTAGAGTATATATATCCTTTTGGAGATACGGCCTCCAGTACGGCGCACAATACTCCAAGTGAGGCCTCACCAGTGTTCTGTACAGCGGCATGAGCACTTCTCTATTTCTACTGCTAATACCTCTCCCTATACATCCAAGCATTCTGCTAGTGTTTCCTGCTGCTCTATTACATTGTCTTCCTACCTTTCAGTCTTCTGAAATAATTACTCCTAAATCCCTCTCCTCAGATACTGAGGACAGGACTGTCAAATATTCTATATTCTGCCCGAGGGTTTTTACGCCCCAGGTGCATTAACTTGTTACATATCTTTGTGCCATCAGCAAAAAGACACACCTTACCATCAAGACATTTTGAGATATCACTAATGAAGATATTAAACAATATTGGTCCCAGTACAGACCCCTGAGGTACCCCACTGGTGACAAGACCTTGCTCTGAATACACTCCATTGACTACAACCCTCTGTTGTCTGTCATTTAGTCACTGTCTAATCCACTAAACAATATGGGAGTCCAAGCTCAATGACTGTAGTTTATTGATAAGTCTTCTATGTGGGACAGTGTCAAAAGCCTTACTAAAATCTAGATATGTGATGTCTACTGCCCCTCCGCCATCTATTATTTTAGTCACCCAGTCAAAAAAAAATCAATAAGATTTGTTTGACATGATCTCCCTGAAGTAAACCCATGTTGTTTTTCATCTTGCAAACCATGGGATTTTAGATGTTCCACAATCCTATCCTTTTAGTAGGGTTTCCATTAATTTCCCCACTATTGATGTCAGACTTACTGGCCTAAAGTTGCTTGATTCCTCCCTACTACCTTTCTTGTGAATGGGCACGACATTTGCTAATTTCCAATCTTCCAGAACGACTCCTGTTACCAGTGATTGGTTAAATAAATCTGTTAACGGTTTTGCTAGCTCAGCACTAAGCTCTTAATAATTTTGGGTGTATCCCATCAGGCCCCTGTGACTAATTTGTCTTCACTTTAGATAGCAAACGTAGAACCTCTTCCTCTGTAAAGACACATGCATCAAACTATTCATTAGTCTTTCTCCCTAATGGAGGTCATTTTCCTTCTTTTTCTTCTGTAAAAACTGAACAGAAGTATTCATTAAGACAGTCGGCTAGCCCCTTATTCTCTTCTACATACCTTCCTTCCTTTGTTTGTAATTTAGTTATACCTTGTTTTAATTTCCTTTTTTCATTTATATATCTGAAGAATGTCTTATCCTCTTTTTTCCCCAGACTGAGCTAGTTTTTCTTTTGCCTGCACTTTAAAAGTTCTTATAACATTGCTTGGCCTCTTTCTGCCTAGTCTTGTAGATTTCCCTATCTTCATTGCACCATACCTACTGGGAAGCATGGGGGTGGAAACATCATGCTTTGGGGCTGTTTTTCTGCTAAGGGACAGGGACGAAAGAATGAATGGGGCCATGTACCGTGAGATTTTGAGTGAAAACCACAATGATCCCAAACACACAATGCCCAGGAAATGAAGGAGTGCCTTCGTAAGTAGTGTTGCTCGCGAATATTCGCAATTCGAATTTTATTCGCGAATATCGCATATTCGCGAATTCGCGAATATTCGCGAATGTAGCGCTATATATTCGTAATTACGAATATTCGTTTATTTTTTATTTTTTTATTTTTTTTTTCACAGAACACATCACAGTGATCATCCCTCTCTGCTTCCAGCTTGTGTGGTGTAAAGAAGGCTCTAATACTACTGTATGAGACCGGTGTGCGAATTTTCGCATATGCGAAAATTTACATATGCGAATTTTCGCTTATTTTAATTTTGTATATGTTAATTTTCGCATATGTTAATTTTCGCATACGCGAACATTCGCATATGCGAAAATAAAATGAGAATATGCGAATATTCGCGAATATGACGAATATTCGTCCATATATTCGCGAATATTCGCGAATTCGAATATGGCCTATGCCGCTCAACACTATTCGTAAGAAGCATTTCAATGTTCTGGAGTGGCTTAGCCAGTCTCCAGATTTCAACCCATAGAAAATCTTTGGAGGGAGTTGAAAGTCTTGGTGCCCAGCAACAGCCCCAAAACATCACTACTCTAGAGGAGATCTGCATACCAGCAACAGTGTGTGAAAACCTTGTGAAGACTTACAGAAAACGTTTGACCTCTGTCATTGCCAACAAAGGGTATATAACAAAGTATTGGGATGAACTTTTGTTATTAAACAAATACTTATTTTCCACCATAATTTGCAAATAAATTCTTTAAAAATCAGACAATGGGATTGTATGGATTTTTTTTTCTCATTATGTCTCTCATAGTTGAGGTATACCTATGATGAAAATTACAGGCCTCTCTCATCTTTTTAAGTGGGAGAACTTGCACAATTGGTGGCTGACTAAATTTTTTTTGCCCCACTGTACATCCAGAGGCTGAAGACCTGTTCTGGTCTTGTCTTACATGTGCACGAAACAAGTATACGG
Source organism: Hyla sarda (assembly GCF_029499605.1). Taxonomy (NCBI): domain Eukaryota; kingdom Metazoa; phylum Chordata; class Amphibia; order Anura; family Hylidae; genus Hyla; species Hyla sarda. Next base: position 333,043,092 of record NC_079191.1, read on the forward strand.
TTCTATGAAAACACAACTACTTTACTGATGAATTATGAAAACTCCAGGCAACACAGGTAAATACAGTAGCTAACATGTTTCAGGCTTGTAGCTAGTCCTACCTCAAAGCATCTTTATATCTTGTATGACTTCAATAAACAGAGATAAGATACCATAAAAGTCCTTTAAGAGGGAGGAAGCATCACTTACCAGTTTCATTTCTTCAAATGTAATTGCCATCATAGTCTTTTCATCAAAGTGTTTCTCCCAGGTGGCAACAAAATCAAAATACTGCCCATAAACCACTACATAAAAAAAAATAGAAAACCATATTATTTATGAGACAAGATTTTTAGGCATTTTTACCGGTCGGTTTGTTTTCTTTTTTCTTTTGCAGTAGAAGACTATAGAGAAAACACGCTTCCTGCAATGCTTTTATTTATTTATTTTTTACAATACTTTTTATTATTTATTTTTCCTATCTGTACTATTTAGGATTATGTTGATTTAAAGTAAGGTTCAAATGCAAAAACAGGCGGTTGAATGTAGTAATGGTAAGGCCAATGACTGCTTTAGGGCAATGGTGAAAGGTTTCCTGGCACTAAACACTGCTACTATTTGTCATGACACAACCAAGACATTATCCCATTAATTTATGTGGGTTGGGAAGGAATTTGTGAAAGTTCATTAGTGAGGTATGGAACGCACGTTCTACAGAGTAGAACAGTAAGACTAGATAACTATTGAAGGGTTGTCCTAAGATGCAGCTTAGCAAGCACCTATGTTTAAATTAAGTGGTGGTCATTGTATGTACACTGCTGTTCAATTCAAACTTTATGGGCTGCCAAACATAGCCAAGCACTGTATTCTGCTACCTTTGGCAGACATACAGAGTTTGAATGGAGCAGCAGTGTGACTACTCGACAGGGACATTTGGACTCCCTCTGCATCCTAACCAAACCCTCTTGTCTAGTGAGATATAAAAAAGGCTAAACTGTAATAAATGGGATGCAAGCCATGTATGCAAGATCTATGGTCACATGCTCTTTCCCTTAAAGGAGAAATGCGATGCAACACTTTTCACTTCGCCCAGGCTGCAAAAACAAAAAACATTAACTCACTTTCCTACGTTTCCCCGTTGCGCCGAGATCAGCATCCTGTTCCTCTGGTGCTGCTCGGCTTCCAGCTTCTTGGGCTTGGATTGTCACACTGCAGTCAGTGTATTGCCGGCTGCAGTGATGTCCCGCCTCGGCCGGTGATAGCTTGAGCGCACTGTCATGGAAGGAGCACGGGCCCCGCCTTCTCCCTGCTGCCCGGCTCCTTACATGACAGCCTATCACTGACCTCACTGCGGCCGGTGATACGCTGGCTGCAGTGTGATGATCTGAGCCCAAGAAGCTGGAAGGAGAGCAGCACTGGAGGAATGGAACACCGATATTGGTGCAACGGGGGAACATAGGAAGGTGAGTTAAAGTTTTTTCTTTTTTTTAGCATTTACAGCCCAGGTAAAGGGAAAGTGAAAAGTGTTGCACCACATTTCTCCTTTAAAATGCAAGTCAGAGGGCTTAATAGCCTTTAAAACATAAAAAAGTCAAGCTGTACATTGTCCCCATATAACTGACAGCCTCAATCAAGTGACAGCAAATATAGTTTACCAAAATGTCTTTCCTTCACAATTGCATATGCGCTAAAACTGCTCGGATTCATTGACTCATGGGTTCACTTGGTCTGCAACAATGTTTAGGTAGATAGTATGTGTCAAGGTATCCTGGACATGAATGAACCCAAGGTTTCACAGAAGAAAATTGTCCAGCGCATCACACTGGCACTTCTGGTTTGTCTTCTTCCTACAGTCATCTTAGTGTTATTAGTTACATGTGTGCCTCACCTGGCTCCAGCATTGCCTCTGTCTTCTGTTTGACACGCCCAGTAGCTTCTTCTGTCTTCCTGACAATGGCCCTACACATTTTTTGGTGCTGTCCCTTATGAGTGACACAACTGGCCATAGAGTCAGGAGATGGGAGTGCTGGGGCAATCAAGTGCGGTACTGGCAATCACATCTCTCGTCCATAATAAGAGGTTCATGCCCTTTCAACAGCGGTTTCCTGTGCCCTGTACCTTTTGATATGTCTGACCTCCTGAGACCTGACCCCCTGCCTGCACCTAGACAATTTTTCTGTCCGGCTAATTTTGTACTATGCCTCTGTATAGGTTTGACTCATTGCTTGTTTCCAGACATTGCTTCTGCCTTGTGACTTTGTTCTGCTTTGCTATCTGGATTTGACCCACTGCTGAGTCCAGTGTAGGGACCACCGTCCACTTGGGGGCTGCTGTTTAGGGTTGATCAACCAGGTAGGTAGGGACAGGGGTTTTAGCAAGTGTCAGTCTGCACTCCTCCCTACCCTGGACATGACACTATTCTTCACTAAGTCCCCAGGTTTTCCCAAGGACTCATCAGAAAAGGCTTCTTCAATTGCTCCCTTGTCCAGTTTTGAGCCGATCGTAGGTGTCTAAAGTGTAGGACAGGGGTCAGCATGGGCAATGTGACCAGTTTTCGCAAATTTCCTCAGATCCTTACACTTGGCCATCTTTTATAGTTTCATGTTTTTAAATAGTCATCTACATAATCATTCAGATTTTATTTTCCAGTGCAAGCTAAGTTGGTTGCTCCATGAATAAAATTGCATTGATCACGCAAAAGATTTTCATTTCTTTAAAAAATGCTACTGTATCTAGATATATCTATATCATATTTATCATGGCTTCCCCTATTTTTTTTCTCATTAAATCCACCTAGTTTCTTCTGTGTTGGTGAGATAAGGCCATTTTTAGTACACAATAGAAAGAATCACTGTCCGAGAGGGTCTGGTGTGGTGAGGACTGAGCGACTAGACATATAGTAAGTGTCCACTGGCCCTGGACACACCAGCTCTATCGCCAGATACTATCACAAATATTCCAGATAGTTAATGCAGTTAGCACAAAAACTGTCTTACAAGACTTGCGCCACATTTATTGTAAGTTTTAGGCACTTTGTAGACATTTGCTGGTCCAACATAAGTTGCTTGCCTCAGCAAAAGAAGGTGTGGCCTAAATGCGCCAAAAATGTGGCAATATTTTGGACTATAATTCTGGTCTGAAGTAAACTGTCTAATAGTTTGTTCAAATTTAATCTAGACAGTTTTCAGCTACACCAGATTTTTCAGTCAGCCTGGTACACTTAGATAGTATTCAAATATACCCGATTTGTTAAAGTTTGCAGCGCCTAAGAGAGTTTTAGTACATCTAGGTCTTAAAGTGTGCCAAGAGCAAGTATGTAACAGAAATCTAGACGATGGAGCATGATTTTTATATTAGTATAATTGAAAAAATATTATGTTTAGTCTGAGCTAACAGAGAAACATAATATATAACAATAGGACAAGTTCTTTGTCTAGCACTGTTTTAGGGTATGGTCCCACGTAGTGCCAACGCAACGCAATTTCACTCTGCACAAAATGTGCTGCACAGTGGGAAATATGCCACATATTCTGTGATGAGCATAAACACAGGGCTACCCGGCAATAGCACTCTGTGTTCAGTGAGGTTTGGGGACAGGGCCACATGGCGGCGTGACTGTTACAGGTGGCCCCGCTCCCAAACCCCACTGAACACACAGGGCTGCCACTCGGATTTCCCAATGTGCAGCGCATTTTGTGAAGTGTGAAATACGCTGCGTTAACACTACCTGAAACTGTAACCTTATAGAAATGTTTGAGGATCACAGCAATAGTGTTAAGAAAAAGCGACTGAAGTAAAACAATTGTTGCTTGAGTGTTATAACTGCATTCAATAAAGTAAATTGGACAAAAGTGCTGCAGCTTCTTTTCTTCTCTACTGAATACTAGTGTTTAAAAAAACCACAACTATAAGAGTGTGTGGGATAATAGTTTTAGTTAGCATAGAAAATACCTGTTCCATTTGTAAAGTCCTTAAAAAACGTGGCCCAGGAATTATATGAAGGAAGAGCAGGCAGGCTATTATGAAACTGATAAAAGGAGACAGCTGTGTCTTTTGGGTTGCGAAGAACCAGCAATATCTGTGAAAATAGCAAAATGCATAAAAAATTACATAATAAAAAATTACATATGCTTTGTCAAATTTTATTAAAACATTTTACACTGGCTCCTTTGATGAGAAATGGTTATTCTGCATTTAACATTTACTTTCTGCTCTTATGTTAAAGATGTGATGTACAGTATTTGTATACATTGCAGTACCAGGTTCACGGCATCAAAAAGCTTTGATAACAAGTGCCGGTTAGCACAGGGGGCTCCTCGGACGCCTCGCAGAAAGATCACGGGGGTCAGAGGAGTCAGAGGTGTCCTTACCAGCCTACTGTTGCTGGATCGTCGCTCAAATGATGCAGCCTGGCAGAGCCAGGCCATATCAGTACAGGGCTAATAACACTGTGCAATACCATGCAGTGATGGCAATCTAATGATTGCATATTATAAAGGTTTAAAAAAAAATGTACTAAATTTATATCAAAGCCCCTCCTCTTGCTAAATCACCCATAGGAATGAGCGAATTGAATCTGCCGAATCCAAATTCGTTACGAATTTCAGAAAAACTTTGATTAGCAACGAATGCGAATATTGCAGTGAATGCGTCAATCGCATCAATCGCTTCCTTAAACTCCATTTTGTGCGGTCCAGACTCCAGGGCATCTAAAATGGCGGATCCACATGTAAGAACATGCAGCATGCAGCCTATCAGCAGCCAGCCACCCCTGTGATGTCACAGCCCTATATAATTCAGGATTTTCCAAGTATCATGATGGAAAATTTAGATTATATGAAGACAGGAGGCGAGTATCATTTGCATTTCCTTCTTTAATTTTGCTCAATAGCAGAAAGAAAGGTGCATAAACAACATTAAAAGAAAAAAGGGGGTGTAATATCACCTAGCAACCATCTGCAACTCCCCCCTTTATACTCCACCAATGACATCCCAGACTGTCCCATAAAAGCTGTATGCAACTCCGCCTCCTCCTCTTTCTTGATGACTCGCAGCACATGGAACAGCCTTAACCAGAAAACTCGTAGATCCAACTTCCGGCACAACCAAGAACACTTCAACCAGAGAATCTTCAGAAGCCACTGGATCCAAAACGTCTGCCAACTTTCACTCCAACTGGGAGCTCACCAACATGAAGATCAACACATCTCCAAACAAGAAAAGAAACACGAAATAATAACAGGGTGGGAACCCAGGGAAGGATGATACTCGCCTCCTGTCTTCATATAATCTAAATTTTCCGTCATGATACTAGGAAAATCCCGAATTATACTTCAGACAGGAGGCTCATATCATTTGCAAGTTCAAAGCACAAAAGAACATAATCAAACATAAAATTCTATAATACAGACATAGAGACATGGTGTTCAGGTCTAAAATAGAAATTCCTAAAAACGTCTTCCGATGACCAGTCAGCTGCCTTCAAAACATCAGACAGCGAACCTCCCGTCTGAAAAGCCTTAGTAAACATTGCGCTCCTCGTAGAGTGCGCCTTAAAAACATTGATATTTACAAGGTGGTCTCTTAAAACGAATACCCCTCATAAGTCTACACACCAAGGGATGCTGCCCCGCCGATAAACCATCAATGGACACATGATGCGCCGAGATAGCAGATCTATAAACGTTGATCGTGCGATACACTTTACCCTAATCAAATGCTTCAGATAAAAAATAGCACTTTGGGTCTCCACTTGCCACAGCAATCGTGGGATCATCGCGAATGGGGGGGGGGGGGGGAAGGCGTACAGGGTACCCTGAGGCCACTGCTGAAGAAAAGCATCTATAGCCAAAGCTCCCAGATCTGGCCTCCAACTGAAATATAGGTCTAGTTGATGATTGAGACGAGACGCAAACATGTCGACATGCAGAGGACCACACAAAGAGTGGATTGCCTGGAACACAAAAGGATCCAGGGTCCAATCGCTGTAATCCTTGAGGTATCTGGAATCCAAGGCCTTTGATGCCCCCTAGGCAATTGATATACTACACCGCCGACACATTGTCCATGCGTAACATATTGCAACAATTCGACCTGTGGGAAGCGAATGACCCCGCAAGGAGCTCCAGGCAATTGATGTGAAATTGTGATTCCGCTTCTGTCCACCTCCCTCCTGTGGAGGACGAGCTGCAATGGGCTCCCCATCCGTAGAAACTGGCGTCGGACTCTATTATCAAATCTGGCTTGGGGTTGAAAATGGTCTTGCCATTCCACTCCCGAACATGTCGAAGCCACCACAGGAGTTCTTTCTTGGCTTCCTGAGACAACGGAACCTCATCCGCGTAAGTCAGACTTCCCGTCAAATGCCTGGTCTTCAGACGTTGCACAGCCCTTTAATGCAACGGAGCCAGAAAAATGGCCTGAATTGACGCTGCCAATAGCCCGACAATCCGTGCGATTGCCCAAAGCGAAACAATTCCCTGCGGAGCACTGCACGGATCTCTTTGCTTATTATGGACAACTTCTTGTTTGGAAGGCTTAGAGTGGCCCATTGGGTGTCGATAAGAAACCCTAAGAACTCCATTTCCCAAGCCGGGCGCAACATGGATTTCTTTTCGTTTATCAGAAAACCCAGTTCTGAAAGAAGCGACAAGGTCCACTGCACGTGACGCACCGCTATCTGACTTGTGCGTGCCATAATCAATATATCGTCTAGATATATAATCAGGTGGACCCCTTGACTTCGTAACATGGCCATGACCGGTCGCATAAGTTTGGTAAAACACCATGGAGCGGACGATAGGCCGAACGGGAGACAGGTGAACTCCCACTTCCGGCCCTCCCAGTGAAACTGGAGATATCGTTGGAAAGAAGGGTGAACCGGAACCGTGAGGTAGGCATCCTTCAGGTCTATCTTCGCCAGCCAGTCCCCCGGCATCAGAAGATCTCTGAGGAGATGTATGCCTTCCATCTTGAAGTGACAGTATAGCACACACTCGTTTAGGGCGCGTAAGTTTATGACAGGTCTGTGCTCGCCGTCCTTCTTTTTGACCAGAAAAATATTGCTCACGAACACTGGTTGTTCCCATGGAACTTCCACTATAGCGTTTTTGAGGCTCAAGTCTCTCAGCTCTGAGCGGATCAGATCCTTGTCTGGATCCGAAAACTGTATTACTCTTGGCCAAAGGGACTGTTCGGGCGGGGACACGAACTCCATGCAATAACTGGCCACAGTCTGAAGAACCCAAGGGTCTGATGTGATCAGGGACCAAGCGTGGGTAAAATACCCCAGTCGGCCCCCCACAGGAATCTCCTGAAAAATCAGAGGCAAATGTCTCACCTGCTCCTCTAGCTCTTGGGAATCCACGGGCAGCTCCTCTGGCTCTCCAAGGGCGACCACGGGCCTGGAAGAATGGTGTGACAGGTTGGGACACAGGTACCTGGAAAAACTGTTTGCGTACTGACTCTGTCCTCTATTATAGGGTTTATAGTAGGATCCGCAGCTGGAAGGGCGACCCCTATCCCTTCCAGCCTTGTTGAAAACCTTGCCCTGTACCGATTTCTTCAGGGAGGTTTGGGCCTTGTCTAAACTGGAGAACAAACCAACAAATTTATTGATGTTCTTAATGAACGAATCTCCAAAAAGGAGTCCATCGGCCGCCGGGCCCGGCTCCTCAGTGGCCAAGTGGGTCAGCTGCGGATCTAACTGCATAAGCACCGACCGGCGTCGTTCTGCCGACATGGCCGAATTAGCATTTCCGAGCATGCATGTGGCGCGCAATGTACAGTGTGTGTGTGTGTATGATGCATGTACAGTATGTAATGTGTACAGTGTGTGTGTGTATGATGCATGTACAGTATGTAATGTGTACAGTGTGTGTGTGTATGATGCATGTACAGTATGTAATGTGTACAGTATGTGTGTGTATGATGCATGTACAGTATGTAATGTGTACAGTGTGTTGTGTGTGTATGAAACATGCATGTACAGTATGTAATGTGTACAGTATGTTGTTTGTAGGATGCATGTACAGTATGTAATGTGTACAATGTGTTGTGTGTGTATGAAGCATGCATGTACAGTATATAATGTGTACAGTGTGTTGTGTGTGCATGAAGCATGCATGTACAGTATGTAATGTGTACAGTATCTGTGTGTGTATGAAGCATGCATGTACAGTATGTAATGCGTACAGTATGGGGTGTGTGTGTGTGTATGAAGCATGCATGTAAAGTATGTAATGTGTACAGTGTATTGTGTGTGTGTATATAATGCATGCAGTGGCAGATCCGGGGGGGGGGGGGGAAACGGGGCAATTGCCCCGTCCCGTGCGTGTGCCCATTGGAAAGCAACGCGGAGGAGCGAAGCAGAGAACAGGATATGCGCTGGCCAGCATGGTAAGTGACCAGCGGCACATCAGCTTCAGTGCTCCGACCACCACTCCTCCAGTCCCGGGACCTACTGCTATGGTGGCCGGACAAAAGGAGCAGTGGTCAGAACAGTGAAGTATGACAGTAAACAGGCATACAGCCTCCAGCCATACACTGTATGGCTGGAGGCTGTATGTCTGTGGGGGAACATACTACACCTAATGTGGGGGGACTATACTGCACCTAATGTGGGGAGAACTATACTGCACCTAATGTGGGGAACTATACTGCACCTAATGTGGGGAACTATATTGCCTAATGTGGGGGAACTATACTGCACCTAATGTGGGGGAACACTGCTAGCCTAATGTGTGGAGAACTCTGCTGCACCGAATGTGGGGGGAACTCTGCTGCATCTAATGTGGGGGGAAGTCTGCTGCACCTAATGAGGGGGGAACTCTGCCGCACCTAATGTGGGGGGAACTGTGTCACACCTAACGTGGGGGGAACTGTGCCGCACCTAACGTGGGGGGAACTGTGCCGCACCTAACATGGGGGGGGGAACTGTGCCGCAACTAACGTGGGGGAACTGTGCTGCACCTAATGTGGGGGCCTCATATAGACGTACGCTCACGTCACGCTCCCAGCATTCAAGGGCCGGCATTACTATGTCCTGACGCCGGCCCTAGAGCGTGACGTGCGTGAACATCAAGGGGGGGCCTCCATGTCCATTTTGCTTGGGGCCCCCAAATTCCTTCAAACGGCCCTGCCTCTATTAACCTCTTAAGGACTCAGGGCGTACCTGTATGCCCTACCCCCGGTCGCGGTGTTTAAAACGGGGTCACGCCGTGACCCCGCATCACACCGGGTCGGTCCCGGCTGCTATTCATAGCCGGGACCCTGGGCTAATAGCGTGCGGCACAACGATCGGTATTAACCCTTCAGACGCGGCGATCAAAGTTGACCGCCGCGTCTGAAAGTGAAAGCAAACGCTTCCCGGCAGCTCAGTCGGGCTGATCGGGACATCCGCGGCGTCCCATCGGGGTTTGATTGCTCCAAGCCTGAACTACAGGCTTGAGCAATCGAGCCCCTATCTCGCTGATCCATGCAAAGCTATGGCTTTGCAGGGATCAGCATAAGAGATCAGTGTGTGCAGTGTTATAGGTCCCTATGGGAGCTATAGCACTGCAAAAAAAAAAGTGAAAAAAAAAAAAGTTAACAAAGGTCATTTAACCCCTTCCCTAATAAAAGTTTGAATCAGCCCCCTTTATCCAAAAGAAAAAAAAACTGTGTAAATAAAAATAAACATATGTGGTATCGCCGCGTGTGGAAATGTCCAAACTATAAAAGTATATCATTAATTAAATTGCTCGGTCAATGGCGTACGTGCAAAATAAATTCCAAAGTCCAAAATAGCGTATTTTTGGTCACTTTTTATATCATGGAAAATGAATAAAAAGCAATCAAAAAGTCAGATTAATACAAAAATGATACCGATAAAAACTTCAGAACATGGCGCAAAAAATGAGCCCTCATACCGGTCCGTACGCAGAAAAATAAAAAAGTTATAGGGGTTAGAAGATGAGAATTGTTAACATATAAATTTTCCTGCATGTAGTTATGATTTTTTTTCCCAAGTATGACAATATCCAACCTTTATAAGTAGGGTATCATTTTAACCATATGGACTTAATCGAAAAATGCACTGCGTAGAAACGGAAGCCCCCAAAAGTTACAAAATGAAATTTTTTCTTCAATTTTGTCGCACAATGAATTTTTTTTCCGTTTCGCCGTGGATTTTTGGGTAAAATTACTAATATCACTGCAAAGTAAAATTGGTGTCGCAAAAAATGAGCCATCATATGGAATTTTATGTGTAAAATTGAAAGCGTTATGATTTTTAGAAGGTGATGAGGAAAAAATGAAAACGGAAAAACGCTGAGTCCTTAAGGGGTTAAGTGTTAACTGTGCGTACATCTAAATGGTGTACTGTTTTGTTCCTGTTAAAGTCTTAAAAGCCTAGATCAGTGGTTCGTAACCTGGGTTCGATCGAACCCCAGGGGTTCGGTGAGTCAGTCTCACGGGTTCGGCGGAGGTCAAGACACACACCCGACTCCAGGCCCGTCGCAACAGGACAAGCAAACCAAGCAATTGTTTGGGGCCCCGAGCTGGCCCGGGACTCCGAGCAGAGCCGGTGTTTGCCCGTCCTGTAGCGACGGGGAAATTCCCCCAATCACTATTAACTCCCTGCGGACCGCGTTAAGTTGAAAAACGCAGGGGCCGCTGGGAGATAGCGCACGCCAGGACGTCACTGACGTCCCGTGCGTGCGCCCTTAGAAACTAAGGCACCGAGAACCGGAGGATCGAGAAGGAGGAAGACACACACTGGCCAGCTTGGTAAGTGACCAGAGGCATGTCATCTTCGGTGCTCCGACCACCGGTCCCGGGACCTACAGCTATAGCCAGAGCGGTGGTCGGAGCACTGAAGTGGGCAGTACACAGGCATACATCCTCCAGCCATACACTGTATATGGCTGGAGGCTGTATGTCTGTGGGGGAACACTGCCTACATAATGTGGGGGAACACTGCCTGCCTAATGTGGGGGAACACTGCCTGCCTAATGTGGGGGAACACTGCCTGCGCCTAATGTCTGGGGGAACACTGCCTGCCTAATATGGGGGAACACTGCCTCCCTAATGTGTGGGAACACTGCCTGCGCCTAATGTGTGGGGGGAACACTGCCTGCACCTAGTGTGTGGGGGAACACTGCCTGCGCCTGATGTGTGGGGGAACACTGCCTGCGCCTGATGTGTCTTAATGGTTTTGTTCTTTAATGGTTTTGTTCATTTTGTGCACCTATGTATAAATATATATTTAAATATATACCTCCTATGTTTTGAATTTGAAAAAATCATATTTTATTTTTCCAATTAAGAAGGGTTTGGTAAATGCGCATATGAAACTGATGGGGTTCAGTACCTCCAACAAGGTTAAGACCCACTGGCCTAGATACTGTGAAAGGTAAGGCAAAAGTACACACCTGCTGGCAGGGGTGTACCTAGAGCATTTGGCACCCGGGGCGGACCCTTTGTTTGGCATCCCCCCCCCACCCACACACCCCCTTAATTACACCCCCCCCCCTTAATTACACCCCCTCCCAGGAGCGGACTGACAACACTCGGGGCCCCCGGACCAAAAAAAAGCAAGGGCCCCTACTAGGCTCTGCAGCTCGTCAATCTTCTGCCACACCCTATTCCACCAAAAAATCCCACACACAATAAACTAAAATTTATATATATAAGAGACACTTTAACATAGGTACATTTCCATGACCAATAATACTGGTATACAAGGAGTAAATATATACCACCACACAATAACTGGATAATACCGACATACTGTACTGAATAAAACCACTATACACAGACCACTATACTATAAAGGATCTGTATAAGTGATTATATACAAGACCATATGGCGGTAGATATCAGCTGTACACAGGATGTATATACCATATAAGTGATTGCAGTTACATTTTGGGACTCACAATTACGTATTTTCTGATCAGCAGCGTCCTCTTTCCTTTTCTTCTCCGTCCGGTTAAGACCGCCATGTGGATCTCTTAACATCTGCAGGAAAAACATGTCAGACTCTGCATTTTTCCAGTGCCCTCCTCTACACAATCTTTCCATCTATAGGCCCACAAACTGTAATAATGCCCCCTTTGGTGTCCTACACAGTAAAAGGGCAGGTAGGTAGGTAGCCAGGTAAATAGGTAACTAGGTAGGTAGATCAGGAAGCCAGATAAGTAGGTATGTGACAAGTTAGGTAGGTAGGGGGCTAGCTAGGTAGTTAGGCAGCCATGTATGAAGGTCAGGTATGTACATAGTTAGGTAGCTGGGTATGTAGGTAAGTAGTTAGGCATCCAGGTATAAAGTTAGGTAGTCCCCCTTCCCTGTAGGTATAGGCAGCAGAGTTAAACCCCCTTCCCAATAGGTATAGGAACAGAGTTAACCCCCCTTTCTCCTTAGGTATAGGCAGCAGAGTCCCCCCCCCCCTTTCCCCGTAGGTATAGGCAGAGTTAAAAAAAAAAACCTCCCCCTGTTTCCCATAGGTATAGGCAGAGTTAAACCCCTTTTTTCCCATAGGTATAGGCAGATTCCCCCCCCCCTCTTCCCAATTGGTATAGACATAGTTACCCCCCTCTTCCCCATTGGTATAGGCCGAGTTACTCCCCTCTTCGCCATTGGTATAGGACGTTACCCCTCCCCCCCTTTCCTCCCCTTTCCCCATAGGTATAGGCAGAGTTACCTTCCCCCCCCCTTTCCCTCAGGTATAAGCAGGTACACCCCCCTCTTTCCCATAGGTATATGCAGTTACACCCCCCCTCTTTCCCATAGGTATATGCAGTTACACCCCCCCTTTCCCATAGGGATATTCAGTTACACCCCCCCCCCTTTCCCATAGGTATATGCAGTTACACCCCCCCTTCCCATAGGTATAACACCCCTCCCTTTCCCATAGGTATATGCAGTTACACCCCCCCTTTCCCATAGGTATATGCAGTTACACCCCCCCCCTTTCCCATAGGGATATTCAGTTACACCCCCCCCCTTTCCCATAGGTATATGCAATTACACCCCCCCCCCTTCCCATAGGTATAACACCCCTTCCTTTCCCATAGGTATATGCAGTTACACCCCCCCCTTTCCCATAGTGATATGCAGTTACACCCCCTCTTTCCCATATGTATATGCAGCTACACCCCCCACTTCCCCATATGTATATGTAGAGTAACCCCCCCTCCCCTTCCCCATAGGTATATGTAGAGTACCCCCCCCCCCTCCCCTTCCCCATTGGTTTATGTAGAGTAACCCCCCCCCCTCCCCTTCGGTATATGTAGAGTAACCCCCCCTCCCCTTCCCCATAGGTATATGTAGAGTAACCCCCCCCCCCTCCCCTCCCCCATTGGTATATGTAGAGTAACCCCCCCCTCCCCTTCCCCATAGGTATATATATAGAGTAACCCCCCCTCCCCTATAGGTATATGTAGAGTAACCCCCTCCCCTTTCCCATAGGTATATGTAGAGTAACCCCCCCCCTCCCCTTAGGTATATGTAGAGTAACCCCCCCCTCCCCTTCCCCATAGGTAAATGTAGAGTAACCCCCCTGTTGGAAGTCAACATTGGACTGATACAATCAGATATGGTGGGAAGACAGGATATGGGGAGTGAATATGCTTTCTCCCCCAGGTGTAAATAGAAATGTCAATAGGCCTGGCATCTGGACATCTTGTTTGATCCTATTGTAAGCAGCAGTATTGATAAGCCTGAACATTTGGTTTTAAACTGTTGGGAAGCCATAAACAACAATGCTGAACCACAAGGATAAAGTGAGCCTCCTGTCCTGAGGAGATGAAAGCAGCCCCTGCGGTGTCGCACACAATGGACTACGCATCTATAATGGAGTGAACATCCTGTTGGCATCAAGGTGTGAATCCCAAGGACTTGCATTTGTAATGGAGTAGACATCCTGTCACCCGATCAAGGTGTAATTCCCATTGACTTATCCGAGGTACAAGGGCGCCATCCACAGGAAGATGTACCTACTGCAACAATATTCAGAGACTGACCCGTATCTGGTTACTGCGAGTTGATTGGAGAGATTATAACAAAGAAGGCCGGACAATACCGGAGCAAAGGGTGGAGTTATGGGTGTGAACGTGGTTTGATGTGATATATATACTAGGCTAAATTGTATGGCAGTAGATTAGTATTAGATCTAGATACTAGGTTTTATATTTTATATGTTTATTAATGCTTATATTCTTTACCAAGTATAGGACATTGAAGGGAGGTTTTGCTATATACTTTATTTTATTTTGCTTTGTAGCATTTCATGTTATTTTTCCTTTTGCTAAGTAAATAAGCTATTTCTTAAAGTCTGGATTCCTCATATTTCAAAGACTATTCCAGGATGGAGTAGGTAGCAGATTACAACAGATACAACATTTGGCACCCCAGCGGATCGTGGAATACAATACTCTACGAAGAACCCAGACGTTCAAATCTGCTTTATCCAGTTCCTGAAAGTCCAAGGAGTATCCTGCATGGTGACCAGACCAAAACCACTTCAAGAGAGACAGAGCGAGGGGAAATTTCCTTGGTGGATAAGTAGCATGCTGGTTCGTGGATACTAAAAGACACCTGAGAAATCAACCTGAATTTCTGGAAAACACTGCATCAATGAGCGGACGCGTTTAATTGGTGAGTATAAGTTCCTTTACTTGTATCGTATATAAGCAATGTTATGTTATGTGTGTTGTTGATAGTCTATGAAGTTCAGGCCTGTATAATTGTAAAAGTGTTAATTGTTGCCGGCAAGTTAGGGTTAGTACCCTGTTGACTGAAGTACTCATAGGATCTAAAGGATAAAACCAGACATCTCTGCGAGGAAAGTGAGGGAGAGTAAGCTCTCTAAACCTCATGTTAAGGGGAAGTAGCCTTATGCCTCAATAGGAGATCACTCTTGGCCTGGATCTTGGATCGGTAGTTGATCAGGTATATGAGGTACGGTCAGTCAGGAATTGGTAAGGTCATGAGACTCTGAAAGTGATTTTGGAGTGTGAATTACCGTAGGGAGGATTATGTGAAATCTTTGTCCCTGGTGTAGTAAATTGTCATTTACTGTTTGTAGTAATTTTGTGTTTCTTTGTAGTAAGTTATTACTCAATAATATAGTAGTTATTTGAGATATCTTTGTTTCTTTGTGTATTATCATTTACTGGCTATAGTAGTTTATTTGGTATATCTTTGTTTCTTTGTGTATTATCATTTACTGGCTATAGTAGTTATTTGAGATATATTTGTTTCTTTGCGTATTATCATTTACTGGCTATAGTAAGTTGGTGATATCTAGTTATTGTTGTCTGTAGTTCTAGGAATTGTAGGTAAAAATGGAAATTGTAAATCAATTTGTTGGAAAGTATGCATCTGCTAGTTTTAAGATTTGTACAGATGATGCCTTGACACACCAGTTTAATGATATTATGAAACAATGTGATGAGCAGAATGCGAGTAGCAAACATAGAAAGGCGAGTAAAAAAGCAAAGAAAGAGAAATTAGCTAATATGTTGTGTATGTTAATGAAAATGAAAGAGATTGCAGAACAAAAGGAATTGCAATGGTATTCTGAAAAGGCTCAGTTAAGGGGTGAGCTGGATAAGGTTGAACAGGATATTACTGTGGCTATTGCTAGTGCTGGAAGTGATGGTTGTGAGTGTGAAGAGCTCAGAGAGGAAGGGGATAGACTGGTTCAACAGAATTGTGATTTGGAGTATGAAATACAGGAATATGAGGAAAGATGTAGGCTTAGAGATCTACAAATCGCATCATTAGGAGAAAAAGAAGCAAAGAATGATGATGTTGTGAGAGCACTTAAGAATCAGTTACATGATGCTAATAAACAATTGGTTCATAAAGAGCATTGCAGTGGGACCTTGAGACCTCAGGAAAATGCTGAAGTTAATAATTGTTGTTGTGGCAATCAAACACAAATGTATGGTTCCCCTGAACAGGAGAAAAGAGATAGGAAATGGGGGGAGGAGCAGCCTATTTGCACTGCAGATGATCTACAATCGACCCCAGATCATAGTTCCTCTCTCTTTATTCCTGTATCAGATGGAAGTAGACAAAGAAGGGATAGTTTGCATATTCATGGTAGCAATCGTGTCCAATCCACAACACTCTCTATACAGGACAAAACAAACCTATGCCAAATTTTGGGGAAATTGGATACAAGTGCCTCACCCATTAGTCTTTCCAATAGGTTGGAAGCTGTGGTTACGCAGTATAATCTCAACAATAGAGATGCATGTGCCTTATTTCTAGTGTTGAGCGGCATAGGCCATATTCGAATTCGCGAATATTCGCGAATATATGGACGAATATTCGCATATTCGTTATGTCCGTTTTATTTTCGCATATGCGAATATTCGTGTATGCGAAAATTCGCGAATGCGAAAATTAACATGAGTGAATATTGGCATATGCAAAATTAACACGTGCGAAAATTCGCATATGCGAAAATTAGATATGCTAATTTTCGCATATGCGAATTTTCGCACGCCAGTCTCACATAGTAGTATTACAGTCTTCTTTACACCACACAAGCTGGAAGCAGAGAGGGATGATCACTGTGATGTGTACTGTGAAGAAAAAAAAAAAAAAAAAAAAAAAAAAAAAAAACAATATTCGTAATTACGAATATATAGCGCTATATTCGCGAAATTCGCGAATTCGCGAATATGCGATATTCGCGAATAATATTCGAATTGCGAATATTCGCGAGCAACACTACTTATTTCGTGTATGGCTCCCATCTCAGCTTTGTGAGAAGTTGCAGCCTCCTGTGGGCACTCACAAAGGATTATCTGCAGAACTGAACTCCAACTGGGGAAATGCAAATGATAGGCTGAAAAAGTTGCATAGAGTGATGGGAGGAAGAGATACCAGAGGTACCAATGCCCTAGAGAATGCTAAGTTAAAGAGAGGGGATGACCCAATTATTTTCTGCAGTGAATATTTGACCATATTTCGTGCTACCTATAACTGTCCTGACATGTCTCCTGACGACAGCAGTTTTCTCTATTCAATGGCTAATAAATGCACTTTTGTTGACTATCCAACAAAGGTTGCCTTAAGGAATGCAAATTCCTATCAAGCCTTTTTGAATATCTTAAAGGACTGGATTCAGGAGACTAGCCATGACAGCAAGCCCCAAAAGAGAATATCAGAGGTAGTTAAGAATGAAGGCAAAGTGAGATTTATGGGAAAGTGTTACAAGTGTGGAAATATGGGTCATACTATGAGAGAGTGCAGAAGTAATATTAAAGGTAACAGCAAAGATTTGATACCAAAAAAACTGCAACAAAAGCAAGGATTAAATAATGAAGCTGATAGAGTACCTCAGACTCCTGAAGCTACATTATATGGTCCACTTTTGAAGGAGATCAGGAGGATAGGCAAAGCAATAGCAGAGATGCCAGATGAATTAAAGGCCCCACCTCCAACAAATCCTTATATGAAACAATAGGGATGTCAGGCCCCTGTGTTGTCCCTAGTGTGCCAGCTAGATAGGGACAAGGGCGGTAGACCACGTATCCAGGGTACGGTAGGGGGCCATCGTACAAAGATTTTAATGGATACGGGGGCAGCCGTAAGTTTGACTAATTTGGATTTGACTGTGAACCCTAATGGTAAACACATTTTCCTAAGAGGCTTTGGTGGACAGCTGTTACCCTCTAAAAAATCTGTGCCTATAAATATAAACATGGGAAACCTAGGTGTGGAGCATAGTCTGTACCTATCTCCAACACATGAAGGTACCATTATTGGCTCAGATGTGATGAGAGAACATGGGCTTGTTGTTGATCTGTGTAATTGGATGTTGTGGAAAGGATCACGATACAAAGGCTGCCTTAGGATGATTACTGACAACTATGGAATTGATGCGATCAAAAGTACTGACTCTCTGGACCCTGCTGCATTGTTAAAAACTGAGGACAGACAACTGGCTGATATTTTGTGGCAACATAACAATGTGTGGGCAACATCAAAAACTCATTGTGGCAAAGTTTCAAACATGGTAGTGATGGTAGAAGGCCCAGATCCCCCTCCCCAGAGGCAATACAAAATACCTCCTGAGTCCTTTCCATATATCAAAAAAATACTGGAGGAATTACTGGCCCAAAATGTAATCAGGGAGTGTCAGTCAACAAACAATGCCCCCTTGTGGCCAGTCAAGAAACCAAATGGTTGGAGGCCTACTCTGGACTATAGGGCATTAAATAAGTGTACCCCTCCTGTTACAAATGTGGTCGCCAAAATGCCCGACATGATGACAACGCTACTTTTCAATCCCCATACATCCTGATTGCCAGTACAAATTTGCATTTACATTTCAAGGGAAGCAGTACACATTTTGTCGGTTGCCACAGGGCTTCAAGTCCAGTTCAACGTACTTCCATAAATGCATGGTTGAGATATTGTTGTCATTTTCGGAGCCTGACTGTATTGTACAATATGTGGATGACATATTGCTCCAAACTGACAACAAGGAAAAACACTACGTGTTACTGAAAGAGTTGTTGGCGCTTCTTGAAAATGCAGGCCTTAAGTTAAATCCTACTAAGGCCCAGTTAATGAAGGATTCAGTGACCTTCTTGGGAGTCATAGTTTCAAAAGGGGGGAGGATTCCTGACCCAAACAAGTGTGAAACTATACAGAAATTACCTAGGCCAAACACAAAAACATCCCTCAGACAATTTTTGGGAATGGTTGGATTTTGTAGAGACTTCATAGAGGGGTTTGCTGAGAAAGCCAAGCCGCTCTATGAACTCTTGAAAGGGAACACACGAGAAGCAGACCCCCTTGAGTGGATGCAAGAGCATGAGGAAGCTTTTGTTAGGCTGAAGATCAGCCTCACTCAGGCACCTGCTCTAAGCAATCCAAACCCAGATTTACCATTTGCAATACAGGTTAACGCCTCCAAGATAGCAATTACGGCTGTGTTGCTGCAGGAGAGACAAGGTAAATGGGTTCCTGTTGGATACCTATCAAGGTTATTGAGTCCTGTGGAAATAGGATTTGAGGACTGTGTCAGGAATCTTTTGGCAGTGCACTGGGCAGTCATAGCTACAGAACACATAGTGGGGTTTGCCAAAATCATCTTACAAACTCCTCACACTCCCATCAAGATGCTCTTGGAGCGGACACTCAGTGGGGTGTCATCTCAAAGGGTAGCTAGATGGCTGGTAGATCTGACACCAAGAAACATCACTGTAGCGCACAGTGCCTCCTATGTGCTGCCACAATTGATGCAATACGAAGGCGAGAAACATGATTGTGGAGAGGTGCATAGGACTAAGACACAGGAAGTGTTTAGATTGACAACCGGAAAGGAAGATCTTAAAATTTGGGTAGATGGATCTAGGTATTGGGAAGAGGGACAGTTTCACACAGGGTACGCCATGTGGTGTCCACAGACCTATGAACGAGTTCTCATCAAGTGCCCAAGAAATTTCTCCGCTCAAAGAGCAGAGTTGGAAGCGGTAAGAGAAGCCATTTCTCACTTTCAGTCAGGCCCAATTGCTATCTTTTCTGACAGTGCTTATGTTACTAGATCACTAACTGAGTACATGCCTTTGTGGCACACAAGAGGGTTTAGTGATGCATCAGGCAAGACACTTGCGCATGGTTCAGTGTTGAAGGGCATTTGGGACAAAGCCTGTTTAGAACCACAAAGAATAGCAATAATAAAGGTAAAGGCACATCAGAAGGGCATGGATGAAATTACAGTTGGCAACAATGAGGTAGACAAGCTAGCAAAAGAAGCAGCAGCCATGGGGGCCAGGTGGACTCCCTATGATATTGAGGGAAGGCAGGCCTGGGATGAACATGACAGCGAGGACAGAGACAAAATCGATGTAGAGCTTGAATGCCTGCCTATTGTTAGAACACCAACACCATGCTTAGCAGCGGAGCAGGATAAAGACCCTAAGTTGCAGCAAATCAAATGCTCCATTAGGGAAGAGATAGCACCTATACCCCAAAACTACATTCTCCAGGATGATCTGTTGCTTAGAGAAACCTCAGACGGCCCTAGATTTGTGGTACCATGTCAGTATCAAAAGTACATTGCAAAAGAAAACCATAGACTGACAGGTCATATGGGCACTGAGGGTAGTTTAAAATTTGTTCAAGCAAAATACTGGTGGGAGAACATGAAAGACACTGTTCTGGGGGTTATGCAAGAATGTTTGATCTGTGCTCAAATGAACCCAAGACCAAAAGGACAAAGGCCTGTGCTGTCCAGGATACCGTTGGCAGAAGGACCATGGGAAAGGTTGCAAATTGACTTTGTTGGTCCTTTGCCCAGCGCTCCTGGAGGGTACCGATATTTGCTGGTGGTAATTGATGTGTTTTCTAAATGGGTGGAAGCTTTGCCCATGAGGAAAGACACTGCAGCAGCAACAGCTAAAGCCCTATGGAGGGAGGTCATCTCAAGTTGGGGATTCCCTAAGGTCATAAAATCAGACAGGGGCACACATTTCACAGGGAAGATCATGACAGGCATGTGTGAGATGTTGAATGTTGAACAGAAATTTCATGTACCATATCATCCCCAATCATCAGGGATGGTAGAAAGAATGAACAGAACGCTAAAGGAAAGACTTAAAAAAATGGTATTACAATTAAGTTATGCCACTTACCCACAATTCTAATGGCCATACGGGGTACAGAGGCAAGAGGAACCTCAATCACTCTATATCAATTAATGACTGGTAGAATAATGAACCTGTGCCACCCTGCAGACCCACAGCTTAGTACACCAATGAGGGAGAGTGCCGAGAAAGAAAAATTCCTTACACAGTTACAGGACCAAATACAGAAATATCTGCACTTTGCAGCCTCCAATGTGGCACCAAGGGCAAAAGAAGAATCTGGCAGGCCACCGATTAAGCTAGAAGTAGGAGACAGGGTAATGGTAAAGAACTTTGTGCCTAAGTCTTCATGGGATGCAAATTGGATGGGCCCTTTCCTGGTGACAGTGAAACTGAGTGATCAGGTTGTAAAGGTCAAACGAGTGGACAGTAAGAAAGGGGTCAAATGCATGAAAAGAAGGGATATGGATATGTGGGTTCATGCAGATCAATGTAAAAGAATATAACTGATAAGAATGTGATGCTTCTCTTGTTCTTTATTCCAGGATCCTACATGAAGCGTGAATTAACAGGCTGAAATTTCCGGATTCTGGATATGGAGATTACAACAATTTTGTTGATGATTGGCATCACCCATGCTATTGGATTGCATGATTTTGAACAATCAGGGGATGAAGACACACATATGTTTCCAGATGGTGAACATGAAAAGGCAGTATTTATATCACCTGTAACAGCTATGGATTTGCCACAAAGTGATAATAGCCACAAAGTCAGGAGTAGGAAAGTGCGACTCATTCCGGAGGGAAAAGATGCTTCTCAAAGATTTTATTAGAATCCGGGTGGGCAATTCGAGTACAGTGTGGTTTTCTCTTTTGGGAGGGTAAATCATAGTTCAAGTATGGGAAGGCTTAAATTAACACATGGTGCGCAAAACACTTTGCCAGAATCACTACAACCATTCATGATGGCAACAGTGTATGTGAATGATACTGGTTATTGGCTGGGAGAAGAGTCTGACTTGCCAAATGCAGGTGAGCAGAAAGGTATTCAATATGGAATATTTAGTGACAACTTGAGAGAAGGAGAATATTTGTTTATGTGTGGCATTTATTGGCACGATAGTATGCACCCAAAGCTCATACCAAAAAATATTAACCTGGCTTATAGTAAAACAGGCCTTGCTGGAACCACAGACATGAGCATGTCAATTCAGCGTGGTGAAAATTATATTATTGGTACAATGTCCAAATCATATAAGACTTATAAGGAGATGGTTGGTCACTGGACATGTGGTGCACCAGAAATAGAGATTGGGGCTATGCATATTATTGATGCCAATCCAGATTATATTAGACCATGCACAAACAAAGATTCTGAGAATGCTCAACAGGCCTCACATTTGGAGATAGGACAACCATTTCAAGTTAACCTAGACTCTGCCCAGACAATGGCTAGTGGTGTTCAATATGCATTTGTCACATGGCGGTTCAATATTTCTCAATGGCTAATCAGAACCCATTTTCCAACATGTACAGGGCATACTCTAAATCAGGTACGTTCCCTCTATCAATGGCTAATTCCTAGAAGCACAAGGGCAAGCAATCACTTGATTAGGACTGGGAAGAACAGAGGAAAAAGGGATATGTTCAGTACAATATTGGGTGGGGTAGGAGCTGGTATGGGACTCATTAATCAGGCAGATATCAGTGTCTTAAGAGCCAAACTTGCTGCCATAGCATCTAATAGTAAAAACGGGTTTGAGGTACAGAGGGAAATTAATCAAGTCATCAGCAACCTACAGCGAGGACACATAGATACTAATATTGGAGTAACAACGGACAGTATTCAGCATTTTAAGATGTTCGTTGAAAATATGCAGACTTATGGGAGAAATATATCCTGGGCTCTGGTCTGTACACAAGGGCAGGTGGAACTATCAACTAATATAAAGTTGGCAATTCAAACCTTATATAGTGGGCAGTGGCCATTTGAGTTACTATCTCAGGCCACAGCTGCATTACCGGAGCTCCTCAAATTCACAAATTCTAAATAGTGGGCCAACGCTTGGATTGGTTGTAGTAATCACAACGTGGAAACGTGTTATGCCTCTTCCCTAATTCCGTACACGAGTTCCCCTTTAGAGGTTGTATATAAGGTCACTTCAATTGGTATTTTAACTGGAGGATCCACACTATTACATCCAAGATTAGACCATCCTCAGGTTATTAGGAAAAATGGATTGTGGAAACAGGTTGATATTTCCCTCTGCCTTCATAGAAATCAAGATATCTTGTGTACACCAGGCCAGTATAGATTGGTGGAGGACAAGTGTTGGAACAATGCTTCGGTTTGTGTTCTGGATGGGGAGTCTATTGCAAAAGACAAGGCACCAGTCATGTACTTAGGACATCAGAGAGTCTGTTTCTTTCTATTAGACATCACCAATGTTACTTTGATCACAACCCACTGCTCAATAACAGCACCTGTGGATAGTGGTGCATGGTGCACGCTTGGTAACATCACTGAGATCCAAACACCAAGTTGGAGATATGTGCTTCCCATCATTGCAAACTTGTCTGTGGATATTAGATATCATAACCCCGCCAATCTTCAAGCGCTAAAATTGGGAATGGGGAAAGAGCTTCAGGATTGGCTGGTCAGATTTGATAAAGATGAGTATTTGCTTAAGAAACTACAGCAAGAAAGAGCTAATGCTACAATTCTAATACACCATGACCAGAATGAGCTAAAACACATCACACATCTGTTAGAAAATAATGCTAAGGGTTATTGGTGGGAGGTCATATTTGGGCATTCAAGTGCAGCTAATGGAATTTTGAATTTTTTAATCCATCCAATTGTAGTATTGCTCATTGTTGCTGTGGTTTTATCCCTTTTGCAAATTTACATGTGCTGTATGACACGATATCTATATAAAAAGATCCAAGTCCTATCCATGGAGATAGAAACACGAAATAGATATAAAATTGCATCGTATGAATTAGATGTACCATTAAAAACAGAGGAAAATCTTGTAAGTTGTGACAACTGTGGCAGAAAAGGACATAGCAGAACAAACTGCCTAATTCCTGAACGGCACAACAAATGTAATAAGAAAGTGAACATTTAATTACTTCAAGCATGAATACTTGAATTATATTTTATGGTGTGTTTAGTAGTGTAGTTGACATATGTATTTTAATTTTGTTGGTGAATATGTATTTGTAATAGTAATTCAAATTTAACTCCTTCAATGTCCTAATAGAAGTGTAATTTGTATGAAAACTAATTGGAATGAGTGGAAATTGATGAATGGTGAGTGACTGGGTTCACCCTTTCTCTGTTCGGATAATGATGGACCGCAAGGTTGAAGAGGAATATGGATCATGGAATTCTCATCGTTGGTGTGTCATTCAGACACAAAGGGGCATATGTTGGAAGTCAACATTGGACTGATACAATCAGATATGGTGGGAAGACAGGATATGGGGAGTGAATATGCTTTCTCCCCCAGGTGTAAATAGAAATGTCAATAGGCCTGGCATCTGGACATCTTGTTTGATCCTATTGTAAGCAGCAGTATTGATAAGCCTGAACATTTGGTTTTAAACTGTTGGGAAGCCATAAACAACAATGCTGAACCACAAGGATAAAGTGAGCCTCCTGTCCTGAGGAGATGAAAGCAGCCCCTGCGGTGTCGCACACAATGGACTACGCATCTATAATGGAGTGAACATCCTGTTGGCATCAAGGTGTGAATCCCAAGGACTTGCATTTGTAATGGAGTAGACATCCTGTCACCCGATCAAGGTGTAATTCCCATTGACTTATCCGAGGTACAAGGGCGCCATCCACAGGAAGATGTACCTACTGCAACAATATTCAGAGACTGACCCGTATCTGGTTACTGCGAGTTGATTGGAGAGATTATAACAAAGAAGGCCGGACAATACCGGAGCAAAGGGTGGAGTTATGGGTGTGAACGTGGTTTGATGTGATATATATACTAGGCTAAATTGTATGGCAGTAGATTAGTATTAGATCTAGATACTAGGTTTTATATTTTATATGTTTATTAATGCTTATATTCTTTACCAAGTATAGGACATTGAAGGGAGGTTTTGCTATATACTTTATTTTATTTTGCTTTGTAGCATTTCATGTTATTTTTCCTTTTGCTAAGTAAATAAGCTATTTCTTAAAGTCTGGATTCCTCATATTTCAAAGACTATTCCAGGATAGAGTAGGTAGCAGATTACAACAGATACAACACCCCCCTCCCCTTCCCCATAGGTATATGTAGAGTAACCCCCCTCCCCTATAGGTATATGTAGAGTAACCCCCCTCCCCTATAGGTATATGTAGAGTAACCCCCCTCCTCCCCTATAGGTATGTGTAGAGTAACCCCCCCTCCTCCCCTATAGGTATATATGAAGAGTAACCCCCCCTCCCCCATAGGTATATGTAGAGTAACCCCCCTCCCCTATAGGTATATGTAGAGTAACCCCCCCCCTCCTCCCCTATAGGTATATTTGTAGAGTAACCCCCCCTTCCCCCATAGGTATATGTAGAGTAACCCCCCCTCCTCCCCTATAGGTATATGTAGAGTAACCCCCCTCCCCCATAGGTATATGTAGAGTAACTCCCCTCCCCTTCCCCATAGGTGTATGCAGAGTTGAGAAAAAAAAAAAAAAAGGATGCTCACCTGATATCCCATGCAGCGATCTCCTCAGCTGCAGGGCCCGCGTCTTCTCCCCTCCACAGTACAGGCGCCGATGAGTGACGTCATCGGCGCCTGTACTGCGTGCTGCGTGGGGGCGGAGGTCACGTCTCCTCTGTGTAGCTGCAGATGCGGCTCACACAGAGGGGACGCCTTCTCCTGTATGTGCGTGTATCGCGCATACAGGAGAATGTAGCGCTCACTGCTGGGGATCTGGGACGAGTAGTGGTGGCGGCGGCGGCGGGTCAGTCCGCCCCTGGCACCCCCCTTGTGAGCGGCACCCGGGGCGGGCCGTCCCCCCCTTAGTACGCCACTGCCTGCTGGTGTTGAAGACAAATACTGGTTTAAGGGTAATGGAGCGCATTGTCCTCCCCTCATAAGTGCATACCACATACTTACCTCTAAGTGGTGTACTATTTTGTTCCTGTTAAAGTCTTAAGGACCTAGATATTGTGAAAGGCCAGGCAAAAGTACACACCTGCTGGTGTTGTAGATAAATACTGTTTTAAGCGTGCTGGAGCGCATTGTCCTCCCCTCATAAGTGCATACCATATACATACAACTAAGTGGTATACCATTTAGTTCCTGTTAAATTCTTAAGGGCCTAGATACTGTGAGAGGCCAGGAAAAATGACACCCCTGCTGGCATTGTAGACAAATACTGTTTTAAGTGTAGTGGAGCATATTGTACTCCCCTCATATACGCACTGTCAGGCAGAGAAATGCCAGGACATGCCCAGAGGAGTGGCAAATGCCTAAATTCATCAGGCAGAGGTTGCAGCAGACTATGGGTGAGAGGCAGCAGGAGTCACAGTGAGAGGCCTGAGTGCCCGGTATCAGTTAGCAGTCGTGTCTCCACCAGCAACTCATCTGCCATCATCGATTGGTTAACATGGTCATCCACTTTATCACAAGTGACATCTGACATCCCCAGTCAACAGTCAATGGGTTCCTCAGACACAACCCTCTTTGGCATGGCCCGGAAACAGTCCCTGTCCACCCATTGCCTCTCTCCTATTATGCTGTTCCCTCTCCCACAGAAGTATCTTATGCTGTGGGTTCAGCTCCACTATTTAGGGAGGACGATCTACTAGAGGACAGTCAGCAGCTACTGCCCAGCCAAGAAGTGGAGGAGACATCCACCGCTTCCTCCGCTAGGCGGGTGGGTAGTGATGAGAAGAGTGGCGTGGGAGGTGGTGTTGCGTGCGTTCAGGCTCCTGAAGCAGACACAGTTGAGGAACCTGAGGAAGACATCAGTGAAGTGCAGACACAACTCGTTGATGATGAAGCCGATCGCACTTAGGAGTTGGGTGCAGAAGGGGCTTTATCATCATCAGAAGAAGAGGATTGCAGGTTGCCCGTGAGGCAGCAGCTGAGCCAGCAAGGTGGTAGCATGCATGGCAGTCAGCATGGTGGCAGAAGTGGAAAGTCTGAAGCCAAACAAGCCCGGGGTAGACCACCTGCTTCGTGGCCGCCTACCTCCCGGGTAGGTAGTGAAACAGGGGTCCCTGGAGTCAGCGGCAGTAGTAGCCTGTCAGTGCGGACTGTTGGTGGGAAAATCAGCTACTTGAGATGAGCGAATCGAAGCTGACGAATCCAAATTTGTTACGAATTTCATGAAAAATTGAACTTGCAACGAATGTGAATATCGCCGCGGGAATAAGGTGGGAAGGCGGGATGACCCTGAATCACATGCAGGAGACAGTCTATCAGCAGCCAGTCACCCCTGTGATGTTACAGCCCTGTATAATCGGCAGCCATATTCCGGCTAGTCACTTCATTCATTACACTGCAGAGAGACAGGACGGACAGCCTGTGTTTGTGTGTGTGTGTGTGTTACACAGAAAAGCTTTTTCAAGCAGCGTTTCACCTTCTAGTCAGCATTCTGGTGGACAGAGAGCATTGCTTTATTTCACTGAAAAGGATTTTTACTGCAGACATCAACCTCCTAGTCCCTTTCTACAGCATTGTATTATAGAGAGGGGCAGATAGCTGTTTGTTGCCTCATACTTTTCAACAAGCTGGCTCAACTTCATAAACCTTAGCAGAGGAGACAGGAATAATTTTTCAGCGCAATTCTGTGTCTTTGTTCCACAACAAATCATTTGCTGGTTATACTAGTCTGTAGATGGTATATTACCCAGCAGTCCATTCCTAATAGTCTTTGACAGAGTGCAATTTTGTGTTAAGTACACAGCTTTTTTGTGCTGCAGCACTGTTGTGTAATGCTGGTGTTGTGCAAAAATAAGTTTTTTTGAAACGTACTGTAGTGCATTTGTCTGCCCTTATACGTGCATACCACATACCTACATCCAGTAGTGTATTATTTTCTACCTGTTAATCAAGGGCCTAGATACTGTGAAAGTCCAGGCACAAGTAATCACCGGCTCGTGTTTTACTCCAATAAGTTTTTTTAAGCGTACAGTAGCTAATTTTTTTTTTGCCCTCTTTGTTCCACAACAAATGGTCTGGTTATACTAGCCTGTAGACTGTATAATACATTCCAAGCAGTCCATTCCTATTAGTCTGTGAGAGAGTGCAATTTTGGGTTTAGTACACAGCGACAGTGTTCTGCAGATCTGTTGTGTACTGCTGGTGTTGTGCAAAAATACGTATTAATAAGCGTACTGTAGCACATTTAAGTGCAAATCACATATCTACATCTAAGTAGTGTACTATTTTGTACCTGTTAAACTCTCAAGGGCCTAGATACTGTGAAAGGCCAGGGAAAAGAAACCACCGGCTGGTGCTTTACTAAAATAAAAAATTTTAAGCGTACTGTAGTACATTTTTCTGCCCTCATAAGTGCATACCACAAACCTACATCTAAGTAGTATACTATTTTGTACATATTAATCTGTCAAGGGCCTAAATACTGTGAAAGGCCAGGGCAAAGTAATCACTGGCTGGTGTTTTAATAAAATGCGTTATTTTTATGCGTACTGTAGCGCATTTTTCTGCCCTCATAAGTGCATGCCACATGCCTACATCTAAGTAGTGTACTATTTTGTAGCTTTTAATCTGTCAAGGGCCTGGATACTGTGAAAGGCCAGGGAAAAGTGATCACCAGCTGGTGTTTTACTCAAATACTTAAGTGTACCGTAGCACATTTTTATGCCCTCATAAGTGTATACTACATACTTACATCTAAGTAGTGTACTATTTTGTACCTGTTAATCTGTCAAGGGCCTAGATACTGTGAAAGGACAGCCAAAAGTACACACCACTTGCTGTTCTAGACACATACTGTTATAAGCGTAGTGAAGCGTATTGTACTCCCCTCATATATGCACTAAGTATGTCAGACAGAGAAGTGCCAGGACATGGCAGAGGTCTAAATTCATCAGGCACAGGCAGAGGTTGCAGCAGACTAGGGGTGAGTGGCAGCAGGAGTCGCAGCATGAGGCCTGAGCTCCTGGTATCAGCTAGCGGTTGTGTCTCCAACAACCCATCTGCCGTCATCGATTGGTTAACACGGTCATCCACTTCATCACAAGTGACATCTGATACCCCCAGTCAACAGTCGGTTGGTTCCTTAGACACAATCCTCAGTTGGCATGGCACAATCCCTGTCCTCCCATTGCCTCTGTTGTTACGCCTTGCGCTCCGGGTCCCCGCTCCTCCCCGGAGCGCTCACGGCGTCTTTCTTCCTGCAGCTCCCCGGTCGGCGCTGACCGGGAGCGCTGCTCTGCCATGCCCGTTGGGGATGCGATTCGCACAGCGGGACGCGCCCGCTCGCGAATCGCATCCCAGGTCACTTACCCGTTCCCGTCTCCTGCGGTCATGTGCTGGCGCGCGCGGCTCCGCTCTCTAGGGCGCGCGCGCGCCAGCTCCCTGAGACTTAAAGGGCCAGTGCACCAATGATTGGTGCCTGGCCCAATTAGCTTAATTGCTTCCCACCTGTTTCCTGGCTATATCTAGTCTCCTCCCTTGCACTCCCTTGCCGGATCTTGTTGCCTTGAGCCTAGTGAAAGCGTTTTTGTGTGTTTATACCCTGTGTACCAGACCTTCTGTTATCTCCCCTGACTACGAACCTTGCCGCCTGCCCCCGACCTTCTGCTACGTCCGACTTTGCTTCTGCCTACTCCCTTGTACCTCGCCTATCTTCAGCAGCCAGAGAGGTGAGCCGTTGCTAGTGGATACGACCTGGTCACTACCGCCGCAGCAAGACCATCCCGCTTTGCGGCGGGCTCTGGTGAAAACCTGTAGTGTCTTAGAACCGGTCCACTAGCACGGTCCTCGCTATCCCTCTCTGGCACAGAGGATCCACCTCCTGCCAGCCGGCATCGTGACAGTAGATCCGGCCATGGATCCCGCTGAAGTTCCTCTGCCAGGGGTCGCTGACCTCCCTACGCTGGTCGCCCAGCAAGCTCGTCAGATCGCCCAGCAGTCGCAACAGATAGCGCAACAAGATCACCAGCTGTCGTACTTGACTACCATGACACAGCAACTCCAGTCACAACTACAGCAAGTACAGTCGCAGCTACAGCAGCAACAATCATCTCCTCCGCCAGCTCCAGCACCCCTTCCGCGGCGAGTGGCCGCTCCTAGCCTCCGCCTGTCCTTGCCGGACAAATTTAATGGGGACTCTAAGTTTTGCCGTGGCTTTCTTTCGCAATGTTCCTTGCACTTAGAGATGATGTCGGATCAGTTTCCTACTGAAAGGTCTAAGGTGGCTTTCGTAGTCAGCCTTCTGTCTGGAAAAGCCCTCTCATGGGCCACACCGCTCTGGGACCGCGATGACCCCGTCACTGCCTCTGTACACTCCTTCTTCTCGGAAATTCGAAGTGTCTTTGAGGAACCTGCCCGAGCCTCTTCTGCTGAGACTGCCCTGCTGAACCTGGTCCAGGGTAATTCCTCTGTTGGCGAGTACGCCATTCAATTCCGTACTCTTGCTTCTGAACTATCCTGGAATAATGAGGCTCTCTGCGCGACCTTTAAAAAAGGCCTATCCAGCAACATTAAAGATGTTCTGGCCGCACGAGAGACTCCTGCTAACCTGCATGAACTCATTCATCTAGCCACTCGCATTGACATGCGTTTTTCTGAGAGGCATCAAGAGCTCCGCCAGGAAAAGGACTTAGATCTCTGGACACCTCTCCCACAGTCTCCACTGCAATCTGCGCCTAGGCCTCCCGCCGAGGAGGCCATGCAAGTGGATCGGTCTCGCCTGACCCTGGAAGAGAGGAATCGCCGTAAGGAAGGGAATCTTTGTCTGTACTGTGCCAGTACTGAACATTTTCTGGTGGATTGCCCAATCCGTCCTCCACGTCTGGGAAACGCACGCTCGCACTCAGCTCTCGTGGGTGTGGCGTCTCTTGATGCCAAGTCGGCTTCTCCACGTCTCACGGTACCTGTTCGGATTTCCACTTCAGCCAGCTCTCCCCTCTCAGCCGTGGCCTGCCTGGACTCTGGAGCTTCTGGGAATTTTATTCGGGAGTCCTTTGTGAATAAATTCCGTATTCCGGTGACCCGTCTTGTCAAGCCACTCCACATTTCCGCGGTCAACGGAGCCAGGTTGGACTGTACCATACGTTTCCGCACGGAGCCCCTTCTTATGAGCATCGGATCTCATCACGAGAGGATTGAACTTTTGGTCCTCCCCAATTGCACCTCGGAAATTCTCCTTGGACTTCCCTGGCTTCAAAACCATTCCCCAACCCTGGATTGGTCCACTGGGGAGATCAAGAGTTGGGGTCCCTCTTGTTCCAAGGACTGCCTTCTACCGGTTCCCAGTACTCCCTGCCGTGACCCTGTGGTTCCTCCTCTATCCGGTCCCCCTAAGGTCATTAAGGACTCTGCCTGCCACAGGAAATGCCTCTCCCCCCCTCCCAGTCCCATCAGGCAAGCCCCTGTGTCCCCGCATGGCCCTCGTCCTGGTGTCACACTGCCCCGTGCCAGGTCTCGCCCTCTGCCCTCTTTCCCCATTCCTACTCCTGCGGTTCTGCCTGCCGTTGAGGAGTCCCTCCATCCTTTCCCGGTGTCCTCATCCCAGGGGAGGCAGTTACCCGATAAAGAGAAGGGGAGACCTAAGGGGGGTGTACTGTTACGCCTTGCGCTCCGGGTCCCCGCTCCTCCCCGGAGCGCTCACGGCGTCTTTCTTCCTGCAGCTCCCCGGTCGGCGCTGACCGGGAGCGCTGCTCTGCCATGCCCGTTGGGGATGCGATTCGCACAGCGGGACGCGCCCGCTCGCGAATCGCATCCCAGGTCACTTACCCGTTCCCGTCTCCTGCGGTCATGTGCTGGCGCGCGCGGCTCCGCTCTCTAGGGCGCGCGCGCGCCAGCTCCCTGAGACTTAAAGGGCCAGTGCACCAATGATTGGTGCCTGGCCCAATTAGCTTAATTGCTTCCCACCTGTTTCCTGGCTATATCTAGTCTCCTCCCTTGCACTCCCTTGCCGGATCTTGTTGCCTTGAGCCTAGTGAAAGCGTTTTTGTGTGTTTATACCCTGTGTACCAGACCTTCTGTTATCTCCCCTGACTACGAACCTTGCCGCCTGCCCCCGACCTTCTGCTACGTCCGACTTTGCTTCTGCCTACTCCCTTGTACCTCGCCTATCTTCAGCAGCCAGAGAGGTGAGCCGTTGCTAGTGGATACGACCTGGTCACTACCGCCGCAGCAAGACCATCCCGCTTTGCGGCGGGCTCTGGTGAAAACCTGTAGTGTCTTAGAACCGGTCCACTAGCACGGTCCTCGCTATCCCTCTCTGGCACAGAGGATCCACCTCCTGCCAGCCGGCATCGTGACATCTGTCCTATGCTGTTCCCTCTCCTACAGAAGTATCTTATGCTGTGGGTTCAGCTCCACTATTCAGTGAGGACGATTTAATAGAGGACAGTCAGCAGCTACTGCCCTGCCAAGAGGTGGAGGAGACATCTGCCGCTTCCTCGGCTAGGCGGGCAAGTAGTGATGAGGAGAGTGACGTGGGAGGCGGTGTTGCCAGCGTTCAGGGTCCTGAAGCAGACACTGTTGAGGAAGCTGAGGACATCAATGATGTGCAGACACTTGTTGATGATGATGAAGCTGATCGCAATTGGGAGCATCGCCACCATAAGGTGGCCTGGGAGAACAGTGGCTCCGATGTAGTGGTCCAGCCTGCTACATCACCCAGTGGCACGCCGCTCCCTCTTTCAGCCAGCCAAGGCTCCACCACCTCAGCTGAAGGGAACTGTGTGTCATACCCTCCTTCTGTCGCTCCAGATGCTCCTGCTCCTCCTACTTTTAGTCAGTCCTTCCGCCAACAATCCATCGGCGAAGTCATGTCCAAGAGACAACAGTATGCACCCACTCATCCAATGGTGCAGAAGATGAATGTGCTCCTGTCTAAGTTGCTGGTGCTGCAGTCCCTCCCTTTTCAAGTGGTGGACTCTGCACCTTTCAGAGAACTGATGGCTTGTGCCAAGCCGAGGTGGAGAGTGCCAAGCCATCATTTCTTTGGGAAGAAGGCAGTACCAGCCCTGAACAATTTTGTGGAGAAGGAAAAATGGGAAAAAAAGAGACACAAAAGCGCCCCTGGGGAAGTATGTCAGACACAGGTGTGGTATTGCGGGTTAGAAACACTCACCCTGTAGTGTTGCGCTGAGAGCACAACATCTATAAGCGTGTGTAGATTGCAGTGGGATCCTGCAGCAGTGAACCAGGGTCATCTACATTATTGATCGCGCTCCCATAAGCAGCGCTATAGGGCGGTGGCGGAGGGCAAAAGGGGCAGAGCGGGAATACTGCTCCTTGCGCTGTAGTGGAGTGACAAAGCTCACAGTTACGGGCGAGCTGAGGGCGGAGCTGCAATGATGCTCCGTGTTTGCGTGCTTTAGGAGAATGACAGCACTCACAGTTCCGAGTGCTATGAAGCCGTGACGGAGGTCAAAAGGGGCGTAGCACGGTTCTTACTAGGTAGGAATTTATGCTACTGAGCTTAATGCTGCTGCTCTTGTGCACTTGTATTAGCAGGGCGCTACAGAGTGGCAGCACAGGTACAAATGGGCAGAAGTGAATATTGTCCTATATGCTGCGAGGTCACGAAGGATTACAGGGTCGAAGCTCTAATGTAAATGGGCAGGGCTAACTTCAGAATGACCTCAGATGAATTACTCGCTAGGTGATATCACCATCAGTGTTGGGATAAGGAGCGCTGTGCGCAGATAGCTGGGACCATGAATTGGGGAGCCGAAATGACTCTCCAGATATAATATGAGAGTGTGGGAATGAATTAAAGGATACTATAATAACTAAAAATAGGGATGGGAATGGAGAGGAAGGAAAGGGAAGGGGAAGGAATGTGATATAGTTACAAGGATGGGATGAGATGAGTGACATGGACACAGATGGTTCCCATGACAGGGTTTCAAATGGTGAACCTGTGGGTGAGATGGTGGGAATGATTATTGGTGGAATGAGCGGGACTAGGAGATAGTAAATGTGTGGTGCCAGAAAACCGGTAAAATGATAACCTGAATGAATTAGGGGAACTGGTTAGATGGGACAGAATAAATTGGATATTTACTAACCATTATTGAAATGACAAGAAGATATATATATATATATATATATATATATATATATATATATAGATGCAAATCATAAAATGTTGCAGTATCTTGTAATACCTTTTTTATTGGACTAACAGCATTTTGTAGAGACAAGCTTTCGGGATTCCTCCCTTTATCAAGTCCAAGGGAATATTGCCAATGATAAAGGGAATGTAAGGAGCGTATATAAATTTTGTATACTATTCCTCCTGCCTTCCTTCCTTTTCCAAGTGTTAACAACCTTCTCTAATTTCCCTATGTAAATTGTACGGTTTAAGTAATTCCCAACACAGGGTTAAAAATACAAAGGTTTATTCACTAATACACTATATAACTTTAGCTAACATATATACATATCCGTATAATATCAATGTATCTCAGTGTATACAACAATGGTAACTTCAATACATTAACATTATACTATTTACATTACAATTTAACCCAATACAATATCTTACCCACCCACCTAATTACACACAAATACACAAGCACACAAGCGCCCAATCCAGAACAGCTTTCTGTCCCTAAGGCTATAGGAGTTAGTGATAATAATGAGAGGGTCAATGAACAGGGATGGAAAGGATTAATGCAGAGTCTTGGTAGAGCGGAGTGGAAAGGCTTGGTATGGGAAGGATAGGATGTAACTGTGGAAGTCAAGAGAGAGAAGTTGGGGGAAAAGGTATAGGTTGTAGGGAGGAAAGAGGGTGATACTTAGCAGATTATCAGCCTTGGTGCAGGAGATGAGGCAGGGCAGCAGTTTGATGATGGATCCTCATTGCCTGTTATGCTGGCTGCCTCTCAGGATTTGCTTTGGACTTGATAAAGGGAGGAATTCCGAAAGCTTGTCTCTACAAAATGCTGTTAGTCCAATAAAAAATTTATTACAAGATACTGCAACATTTTATGATTTGCATCTGCATCACTGGACTAATACGGCTACTCAAATTTACTATATATATATAAAATAAAAAATACATAGTGCCCAATGATGACTAATGGGAAACAGTTATAGATAAATATAATGGCATCAACCGCATCGACAACGGGTCACAGATTTGATCAGTAATCAATCACTCTGATGGATCAGTGGGAGATGGTATATAACTAGAGTTTTTATTAAATGATAATAGTTTCGGAAATTTTGTTAAGTCTTTTGTTGGTCTTAACGAAATTTCCAAAACTTTTATCATTTAATAAACACTCTCCCTGTAGTTAAGCGTATTGTACTCCCCTCATATACGCAATAAGTATGTCAGGAAGAGTATTGCCAGGACGTGCACAGAGGAGTGCCAGAGGCCTAAATTCATCAGGCGTAGCTAGAGGTCACAGCAGAGTAGGGGTGTGTGCCAGCCGGAGTCGCAGCGAGAGGTCTGAGCTGCCGGTGTCAGCTAGCAGTCGTGTCGCGACCAGCAACCCAGCAGTCATGATTGATCGGTACATTCGGTCATCCACTTCATCTCAAGTGACATTCTACACCCCCAGTCAACAATTGGTGGGTTCCTCACACTCAACCCTCCGTTGGCATGGCACTCATGCTGCTGCTGCCACCTCCAGGCTCTGCTGCTCTATGGTCTTCTCATGCTATTGCTACAACCTCCAGGCTCTGTCATTGTGCCGCAATATGGTCTTCTCATGCTAATGCTACCACCTCAATGCTCTGTCATTGTGCCACCATATGGTCTCCTCATGCTGATGCTACCACCTCCAGGCTCTGTCGTTGTGCCGCCATATGGTCTCCTCATGCTGATGCTACCCCCTCCAGGCACTGTCATTGTGCCGCCATATGGTCTCATCATGCTGATGCTGCCACCTCCAGGCTCTATAATTGTGCTGCTCTATGGTCTCTTCATGCTGATGCTACCACCTCCAGGCACTGTCATTGTGTTGCTCTATGGTCTCCTCATGCTCATGCTGCCACCTCCAGGCTCTATAATTCTGCTGCTCTATGATCTCCTCATGCTGATGCTACCACCTACAGGCTCCCTCATTGTGCTGCCATGTATATTGCAAAACATAATTAAGGCGCTGGTTCCCAGTTTCAGAAATTCCTTGCATTAGGGTCACTTTCAGGACTCATGATGCCACCTCCAGGCTGTGCCATTCAGCCACTATATGGTATCCTCATGCTTCAGCCACCTCCAGGCTGTGCCATTCAGACACTATATGGTCTCCATATATTGACTGTGTATTGTAGGAAACATGTGGCTATCCTTGAGTTACTCTCCCAGCATTATTGCCATGTTGATACCAGACCAGTAATAAAAGGAATATTGCCAAGGACTAGCAGAAACAGGTAACTGAAGATACTGACCACTGGCTGTTGGTAGACTTACCATTTTAAAAGGGTGGTAGATTTACCATTTTAAAGTTCTTCAGTTCCAGTAGGCTTTAAGTCGTTCATTCTTTGTTGTGGTTCTTCAGTTGCAGAATTAAGTTGTATCATATTTTCCTGTTCCTCTGATGAGCTAGTGTCACTGGAACACACAATACTCATATTGTCATCTAATGAAGGATTCTTTTCTTCAGAGAAGGTATCTATCATTTTATTATTTTGAATGTCAGGTGGTATTCTGACAATTTTTGTGAAGCCCTGGGGTCTCCTCATGCTTCAGCCAACTCCAGACTGTGCCATTCAGACACTATATGGTCTCCTCCTACTGATGCCACCTCCAGGCTCTGTCATTGTGCTGACATGTGACTCCTTGTTAGATTAGGTCCTTTGTACCCACACACCGTGGCCCGGGCAACTAAAACGTGGGAGTTAAAAGTTCCATTTCAAAATCCTCAATTTCAATTAAAAAATCGTAGATTTCAATTTAAAATTCTTGTATTTCAATGGTCTCCTCATGCTTCAGCCACCTTCAGGCTGTTCCATTCAGACACTACATGGGCTCCTTATGCTTTCCCCACCTCCAGGCTGTGTCATTCAGTCAGCATATCGCTTTCTGATGCTACTGGGACTGGGATATTAACTCCAAATATGTTCTGGTAGCACTAGCTAACATAAATGCTTAATTGAGATTTCAAGATTGATCTTTCAATGTAAGGGGTTATGAAACCCTCTGGTGTACTGCTGATGCCTGCTCCTGACTGTGTGTTTCAGGAACTACTTGGCTTATTGATGCTTCTGGGCTTGGGCCTTAAATTTTTGGATGTTTAGCATGAGCTAAATACATGCTTATTAGAAATTACAACTTTGATCTTTCAATGTAAGGGGTTATGAACCCTCTGGTGTACTGCTGATGCCTGCTCCTGACTGCTCCTGTGTCTTTCAGGAACTACTTGGCTTACTGATGCTTCAGGGCTTGGGCCTTACATTTTTGGATGTTTTGCACTAGCTTACATACATGTTTAATTGACATTTCAACATTGATCTTTCAATCTTAGGAGTTATGAAATCCTCTTGTGTACTGCTGATGCCTTTTCCTGACTGTGTCTTTCAGGAACTACTTGGCTTACTGATGCTTCTGAGCTTAGGCCTTGCATTTTTGGATGTTTAGCACTACCTAACATGCATCTTCAATAGAGATTTCAACATTCACCTTTTAATTTCGGGGTTGTGAACCCCTCTTGTGAACTCATGCTGCTTCCTGCTCCACTCTGTCAGCCCATTGGTCCTGTGACAGTGTGGAACTCAGCCTCCTCATCCTCCACTGTGTCCTCAGCCTCCACTGCCCGGACAAGTCTCAGTGGCACGTTGTTCTTTACATGGTTTGCCTTGGCGAAAAGTGTTGGAAACAATGGCTGGTCAGGGCAAAGGAGATGTCGCGCCTACATCTCACGGCCACATGAGCCCTGTGG
Source organism: Hyla sarda (assembly GCF_029499605.1). Lineage (NCBI taxonomy): Eukaryota > Metazoa > Chordata > Amphibia > Anura > Hylidae > Hyla > Hyla sarda. Next base: position 333,080,717 of record NC_079191.1, read on the forward strand.
GGGCTTGTTAGATTTGGCCCTTTGTACCCACACGCCTGGGTCCGAGACACTAACACTTGGGAGATAAAAAAAATCATACATTTCAATGGTCTCCTCATGCTTCAGCCAACTCCAGGCTGTGCCATTTAGGCAATATATGGTATACTGATACTGCTGCTGGGCCTGGGAATAAAAATGTTGTTATGGTAGGTAGCACTAGCTATCCAAAATCTTCATTTTAAATTAAAAAAATTCTTGTGTATTTTCTTGGGGATTGTGAAGCCCTAGGGTATCCTCCTGCTTCAGCCAACTCCAGGCTGTGTCATTCAGGCAATATATGGTTTACTGATACTGCTGCTGGGCCTAGGTCTGGGAATAAAAATTTTGTTATGGTAGGTAGCACTAGCTATCCAAAATCTTCGGTCTAAATTTCTGAATTCATCTTTTAATCTTAGTTATTGTGAAGGCCTAGTGTCTACTCATGCTGCTGCCAACTCCTGGCTGTGCCATTCAGCCACTATATGGTCTCCTCATGCTTCCAACACCTCCACGCTGTGTCCTTCAGCCACTATATGGTCTCCTCATGCTTCAGCCTCATCCAAGCTGTGTCATTCAGCCACTATATGGTCTCCTCATACTAACGCCACTTTCAGGCTCTGTCTTTGTGCCGCTCTGCGTCAGTGATTCTAAAAGCGATGCCGGTAATCTGCATGTTATTCTGAATAACAGTATTATTTCACTACCCTAGCACATTCCATATGCGTGTTAGAACACAGCAAAGTGTTCTATACCCCTATTGAGGCTCTCTGTAGGCCAGAAATAGCTGTTTTTAATATAGATTTGCTGCAAATTGGCCGAATTCAATTTTTGAAAAGTTCGTCCATCTCTAGTCACCCAAGTAGTAAGGTGATTACATGAGGAGCAGATTTGTTAAAGTGTGTCACCCCAGTAGTATGGTGGGGTGTGTCAATGAGCGGAGCCAATGGGTGGGGTAAAGGGGGTTGCAAAATTAGCTTTTTCCTATAGTGGCAAAAATCCTTGCACTATATTTTTACTATATTCCTTCCCCCCTGTTTTAGTCTGGATTCACACACTGCAGTCAAATTGTATGCCCCCCCCCCATAAAATATAAAGAGGCTGCTGAAACAGTCACTAGGATAGTCTGTGCATTCTCTTAAACAATGGCCACAATACTGCTCAAAGAACACAAATGAATTGGTGGACAACTGCTTATAACAGTTTCAGTGTTGCAGTTTATAGTTTATATAATTTAAAAAAGTGTCAGGAAGCACAATTCAACTGCATTGTGTAAACACATCCCTAAACTGGCCCTTTTCAGACCACTTGTTCATGTTTGACCATATGAGGATTGTCTACATTCGCAGCAATTAGTGAGGTTAATGACAGAGCAATGTGGTCATGTATGTCCTGGCGAAGTAAAGTATTAGAGCAACAGAATGTACATTTATGCCCATTGTACTTAAAGCGTTACTGTCATTAGCACGAAAATAAAAAAAAAAATGCTTAAATCAGTATAGTAAAGTGTCCTAAGACCTGAATCCATAGTAATTTGCATGTGTTAATATGTTAAATTCCTTTTGATCTATGTATTTCTGTGATGAGTCTTTTTGAATTTCTCTGAGAGGCTATCATGAGGTCTGCATAATGCAGCCATGTGAAACTACCTGTATATGGTGCAAGGACAGAAAAAAAAACCTGCATTTCGTGCCAGAAAATTAAGATTTTTACATTTTCACAGCTTTGTGACCATGATTTTTACAACCCTAAAGCAGCCATGTGGAATCTATATGGTGCAAATACACAAGAAATGAGATCATAAAATGACCAAAGAGAAACCATTTTGCATATAAACAATAGTTTAGCACCTTATATTGCTTGTCACTGTACATGGAAATGCTTGTCTTCTTAAAGGTGTACTCCACCCCTAGACATGTTATCCCTATCCAAAGGATAGGGGACAACATGTCTGATCGCAAGGGGTCGGCCGCGGGGACCCCCCGCAATCCCCAGGTCAGGGCTGCGGTGTTACAGTCACGGAAGCCTGGGGCTTCCATGATCGTGATGTCACACCACGCCCTCTCCATGCATGCACAGCCTTCAAGCCTCCTCCCATAGACTTGAATGGAGAGGGCGTGGAGGCTGTGATTGCCAGTCATCTGGCACGGAGCGGAGTTCGCTCCGTGCACTGGATGACAGTGGTGCCGCAGCAAAGATGGGGGGGGTTCCCAGCAGCTGGACCCTTGCAATCAGATATGTTATCCCCTATGTCACGCAGCAGAGTACTCTTTTAAAGACTGCAAGCTGTCGGAATCTTGTCTGTGCTCTGAGGCACAGAATGGAGATAACAACACCTCCCTCCCCCCTCCGCTCAGATATTTTGGTCCTTTTTTTTAATGGACCAAAAAGGCCGGATTTTCAGGGTTAGTTTGCAAAATTAAAGAGACCCTCAAATTTTTTAATGAAGTATATTAGGAAAATGTTTAGATTTTAAGGAGGTATTAAATGGAAGAAAGTTGTTTATAACAACAGTAATGTTTTTAGGGGTTAATTAAAACTGTTGGTTGTTGTTCTGTTTCTTAAAGGGAAGCTGTCAGCTCTATTCGCTACTAAGAGTTGCAGATGTCATTGGATAGCTCTTAGGGTATAAAAGCAAACTATATATTCACAGCCTGGCACTCCTCCTTACTTGCCCTCACCTCCCAGCCACTTTTTAATTGACAAACAACATTTGCAACCTAGAGAAGCTTTTGCATCTATACATATCTGCAGAGAGTATAGTTCCATGTACATGTGTGAAAAACACTAAAGATTTATTCCTGCAAAGTATCTTCAAAAGAACTATTGTTTTAGGGGACAGTGATCAAATTACCTTTCATCTGACTAAACTGTACTATGAAAGTTGTATACAAGTCTTAATCTGGATTTGCAAAAATAATTCAGTTAAACTGAAAGTTCTTTCATGGGAACTCTGGCTTCACAAGTGTTAATCCTGGGCTTTGTGTGCGGGAACAGCTTTATTTAAAAATGTGTGTGGAACACAAAGGGACATTGGGCTAATATCACTCAGCTACAAAGCATATACTGCACAGAGACTACTTTTGTTGGCCCAGTGCTCACCATGTGATGCCATATTATTCCCCTGTACAGCTCTATATTATGGAGATATTTTTCCCTATAAATACTACTTAATGGTAAGGTCGCACATAGCGTACAGGCAGCGTATTTCTCACTGCGCAGAGGGAAATATGCTGCGTAGTCTCCTATGAGCAGACACACAGGGCTGTGCAGCAGAAAATACGCTGCATATACGCTAATGTGACCCTATCCTTAGGGTTCGTTCACACGTTTATAAACTCGCAGCAAATATCCTATGGTGAGATATCAGCTGTGAGGTTTGTTACCAATCTCTTTAATGAGTCTGTAGTAAATCTACAATAATGGCAGATTTGCAGATTGTGGGCAGACCCATTGAAGTGAATGGCAGTTAAACCCGCAGCCGATCTACCACAGCAGGAAACCTGCTGTAAGTTATCAACATGTGAAAGAACCCTTAGGAAGATAATAGGGGGAATTCGTCACATGTGGTGTATGTGAATGGTTTTTCTACACCTTTAATCTGTTTGGGGGTAACACGATGTGTATGTGCACCAGATTTGTTAAATGGTTGCATGGCATGTGGCATCGCAGTGTGTCTGCTCATAGCAGCGTATTGCCGCTCTGAGCAGGCACATGTAAAGACAGCATACAGATTCGCAGAAAAATACACCTTTTAAATCTGCTTGTCTGAACGTACCCTTAGGCTGGGTTCACATATGTCTGGCATCTGGCCTAGGTGAACTCAGTCTAAATCTCCACGTAACTGATGCCGCAACTTATGACAACATGCATCAGTTGTCATAACTTGTATGGCATCCGGCATCCATTGTTTCTGGCATCGCAAGCTGCGTTCCCCTGTCCAGTGTTGTCCGGTGTGTACAACTATCCGGCATCAAAATTGGGACGATTTGGATGATTGTGAACTGTCCCATTCAAATGAATAGGATTAGTTCTAGCATCAGACTATGCCAGATGCCTGATATATGTGAACCCAGCCTAATTGTGCCACTGAACCAAAGTGTCACTAAATAAATCAGCAACCACTGAAAAGTGAAAGACCAAAAATGTGTAGCAAAAATCACTTCAGGGGTGGAGCAGCCAAAATTTACACAAATTTAACGCAACAAAGACATTTCTGTAACTTTTCAACACCAAAAAAGGCTCTAAATTTGTTGATAAACTTCCCTTAATAGCTTTGCGATATGTGATATTCCTGGAGGGATCCGCCAAATGGAAAAGGATTAAGGCAAACGAGAAGAATGGTCAGAACTCTGGCAACTGACATTCAATGTGGATAAGTGCAAGATAATGCACCTGGGGTGTAAAAACCCTCAGGCAGAATATAGAATATTTGACACAGTCCTGACCTCAGTATCTGAGGAAAGGGATTTAGGAGTAATTATATCAGAAGACTTAAAGGTAGGAAAACAATGTAATAGAGCAGCAGGAAACGCTAGCAGAATGCTTGGATGAATAGTGAGTGGTATCATGCCGCTATACAGAGCACTGGTGAGACCTCACTTGGAGTATTGTGCACAGTACTGCATACCGTGGCCGGCATTTATCATTGCGTTTACACTTTTTTTTCTGTCTATATTTGGTGCTATTTTGGTGCAAGTGTTCTTTTTTGTGCCTTTGTTTTTGCCTTTTGGTTTACACATTTCTGCTGATTTTGAGTTGCAATTCACTGATTTTGGCACTACACATGATATGGAAGGGTTTTATGAACTGCGAAAGGCAAAAAATTCCAAAAACCTACACCAGCCCAGACTTAGCTTAACTTTTTGGTGTATATGAAGAGTGAAATTTCAGAAAATGTGTAACTTCGCAAAATGTATCAAATGCTCTGTGACCATTAAATAAATGTAATGCTCCTACACATTACACTTACACCTACAATGACTATTAAAACACTTCCGTTATGAACGCCCGTTAGGAAATCGGCAGTTATACGGCCGGTACAAAATCACTAACATTATAGTCTATGGGATTTTTCTAATAGCCGTTTTAACCCATTATCGCCTGTTATTATTAACGGCCGTTATTTTGTGATGGGCGATAGTAGCGGGAGAATTAGTGCATGTACTATTTCTCCCGTTCATTCACCTTTCACAAAATAACGGCCGTTATTAATAACAGGCGATAACGTGTTAAAACGGCTATTAGAAAAATCCCATAGACTATAATGGGATTTTCTAACGACCGTTAGTGATTTTGTACCGGCCGTATAACTGCCGATTTCCTAATGGGCGTTCATAACGGAAGTGAAAGCACCCAAACATGGAGATGGGGACAGCAAATAGGTTTCTGTATTTGATAGATGATGGGCAGTGTCTATTGTTATGCATAGTGTTGAATGCAAACTTTGCTCCTATTTTCTAATACTCAGAGTCAGCAGGAAGTATTGGACAAGTAATATTAGCGATCAAAGGGCAGATTTATTTTATCAGTGTACAGCTTGAGTAAACAATATATTTACAATAATACTAAAAACCTGATAAAAACAAGGAAATAATTGAATATAATGTATCCAATTACAGATTCTTCGAGCTGTAACTTTACATTCTCCTATCAACTGCAACATGTCCCTGAGTACTGGCTGCAGAGGATATTTTTTTTGGCAGAGATTAGATTCTATATTCAGAAGCGGGACCAATGCTGAGTGTGTCCATATGCCCCATGCATACAAGATATGCCAGAAAAGTGTCCTTTTGGGCCAGTACACATCACAGTATAGAAAAGCATAGTCTGTTACACTTTCTTCAGTGATAAATGATGACTGAGAAAATCCCTCTAACATAAAACAGTATTTCTTTAGTAAAAAAAAGATTATTATTTGTATAATAAAAACTTATATTTTATATATATATATATATATATATATATTTATTTATTTTTGCATTACCGTATATACTCGAGTATAAGCCGAGTTTTTCAGCACGATTTTTCGTGCTGAAAACACCCCCCTCGGCTTATACTCGAGTGAACTCCCCCACCCGCAGTGGTCTTCAACCTGCGGACCTCCAGAGGTTTCAAAACTACAACTCCCAGCAAGCCCGGGCAGCCATCGGCTGTCCGGGCTTGCTGGGAGTTGTAGTTTTGAAACCTCCGGAGGTCCGCAGGTTGAAGACCACTGCGGCCTTCAACATCATCCAGCCCCCTCTCACCCCCTTTAGTTCTGAGTACTCACCTCCGCTCGGCGCTGGTCCGGTCCTGCAGGACTGTCCGATGAGGAGGTGGTCCGGTGGGATAGTGGTTCCGGGCTGCTATCTTCACCGGGGAGGCCTCTTCTAAGTGCTTCAGGCCCGGCCTCAGAATAGTCACGTTGCCGTGACAACGACGCAGAGGTGCGTCATTTGCGTCATTGTCAAGGCAACGCATCTATTCCGGGCCGGAAGCGCGGAGAAGAGGCGCCCCCGGTGAAGATAGCAGCCCGGACCACCTCCTCACCGGACCACCTCCTCACCGGACAGCCCTGCAGGACCGGACCAGCGCCGAGCGGAGGTGAGTACTCAGAACTAAAGGGGGTCAGAGGGGGCTGGATGATGTTGAAGGCCGCAGTGGTCTTCAACCTGCGGACCTCCGGAGGTTTCAAAACTACAACTCCCAGCAAGCCCGGACAGCCGATGGCTGCCCGGGCTTGCTGGGAGTTGTAGTTTTGAAACCTCTGGAGGTCCGCAGGTTGAAGACCACTGAGGGCGAATGATGAGAAGAGGATGATGAAGGGGGGGTGTGGGGATGATGAAGGGGGGTGGGGATGATTACAAGGGGATGATGAAGGGGGGATGTGTGGGATGATAAGGGGATGATGAAGGGGGGATGTGCGGGATGATAAGGGGATGATGAAGGGGGATGTGTGGGATGATAAGGGGATGATGAAGGGGGGATGTGCGGGATGATAAGGGGATGATGAAGGGGGGATGTGTGGGATGATGACAAGGGGATGATGAAGGGGGATGTGTGGGATGATAAGGGGATGATGAAGGGGGGATGTGTGGGATGATGACAAGGGGATGATGATGAGGATGTTAATGACGGGTCTGGATGATGACAGGGGGGGATGAGGTATTTCCCACCCTAGGCTTATACTCGAGTCAATAACTTTTCCTGGGATTTTGGGTTGAAATTAGGGGTCTCGGCTTATACTCGGGTCGGCTTATACTCGAGTATATACGGTAATTCCTAACCATTTTCAAGATCTCTGCTTACAGTCACGTAACAGGAACCTTCATTGTTTCCTTTCAGAGGATAATAAATGATCCCGTTCATATGATCTGACAGAGACAAATATTAACTATGAACCTACTGGAAATGAACAGTGACAGCTCCTACTGAGTGACAAGAAGCAGAGATTGTAAAAATATTTTAGAATTTTTTTTATCATGCAATAAATAATCCTTACCGTATTTTTCGCCCTATAGGATGCACCGGCATATAAGACACAACCTATTTTAAAGGTCCAAAATCTAGAAAAAAAAGATTCTGAACCCAACAGTGATCTTCAACCTGCGGACTTCCAGATGTTGCAAAACTACAACTCCCAGCATGTTGGCTGTCCGGGCATGCTGGGAGTTGTAGTTTTGCAACATCTGGAGGTCCGCAGGTTGAAGACCACTGGTATAGGAGGTAATACTCACGTGTCCCCAACACTCCGGACCCTTCACCGCTGCCCTGTTTGTCGCTCCATGGCTGTCACCGCATCCCCGTGGTGTCCCCGACGCTCCGGACGTCTTCTTCCCCAGGATCCACCCTCTCCATCGCCACGAGCACGTCTCTACGCACGCCGCTCCTATTGGATGACGGGACGGCGTGCGCGACGATGTGATACTGTCGAAGGAGTGCGCCATCGATGCAGGGGATCCCGGCACGAAGCAGATAAGGTCCCTCCTGGTGTCCTGTAAGCTGTTCAAGATGCCGCGATTTCACCGCGGCGGTCCCGAAGAGCCCGACTGAGCAGACGGGTTAGTGCTATTTTCGCTTCAGACGCGGCGGTCAGCTTTGATTGCCACGTCTGAAGGGTTAATACAGGGCATCACCGCAATCGGTGATGTCCTGTATTAACCGCGGGTCCCGGCCGGGGATGGCCACAGGTATTCGCCGTATAAGAAGCACCAACTTTTCCCCCTCAGTTTTGGGTAAGAAAAAGTGCGTCTTATACGGCGAAAAATACGGTATTTGCTGACTATTTTGCTCTAATACCCTTCTAAAAATGAATATGCAAATTCAGATATGAAGAAGAATGGATGGTTCTTTGGTTGCTCTTCTAAGCACCTACCTTAACTTTCTTTTCAAAAAAAGACTTCGGAATATTCTTGAAATCCAAATGGGTTGAAAGTATCCTTGGTGAAGGTCTGTCTTTAAATCTCTAAATGGAGTAAATTATAAAATTTAAGAAGGTTTACTAAGTAAACTGTGTCACATTTCTATTGTATAGTGAACAAAAAATACATTGCATTGATATTTTATGTGCTCTTGAAATGTTATACCAACCTTGACAGTTTTTCAAAATTCTAGAGATAGAGAGATGGTTAGGAAAAAGGCTATGTTCTCACAGTGTATTCTAAGGCTCATTTTAAAAATCAAAATTTTACAAGCAAAACACATTTTCAGGCCATTTTCATTGTAACTTTGCCCTTTAAGGCTAGGTTTCCACTTGGGTTTTTTTCTGGCAGTTTTTGGATATCTGCCACTGCAGTTTTTGAGCCAAATTCAGAAGTGGATCCATAAGGGAGGAGAAGTATAAGTTCTTCCTTTATATTTCCTATTCCTTTTGAATACATTTCTGGCTTTGGCTCAAAAACTGCAGTGGCAGATATCCAAAAACTGCCAGAAAAAAAACCAAGTGGAAACCTAGCCTTATAGCTTTTTTTTCTAGCTGTGCTGTAGTGTGTGTTTTTTTTTTAATGCTAATATGACTGCTTCCTAACTTTACACCACCTTGGGAGAGTTTGCAGTTAATCTAGTCATTTGTAAGAAAAAATTACCAAAAAATGTCCCAAAACAAGTTTCTTGCACTTAAATTGTATGGCTGTTATAATCATAGTAGCAAAATTATAGTTTTCCCATTGAATTCAGCTCCAGTCATTTTTGAAGGCCATTTGAGTAGAGATACGAGAACCAAACTTGGGCTACTGTTTACCGAAAATTCTACTGTTTACCGAAAATGGAATGAGGCCTACAAAGAAAAGAACACAATACCTTCAGTGAAATATGGTGGAGGTTCAACTATGTTTTGGGGTTGTTTTGCTGCCTTTGGCACTGGGTGCATTTGCAATGGATTTAATATATATGTATATATATATATATATATATATATATATATATATATATATATATATACACATATTAATTGATAAAATTACTTATTTTACATCTGCTTAGTTCTTTGCTCGATATTAGCTGACCAGACAAAAATCAGCCTCTCCCCCAGTGCAGCGTGACTATCAAGATTGAGCGGTTTGCAGAGAGATGAAGTAACGTCAAAATTATATTTGGGGAGAAGAACAAGGTTAATAATTGCTTAGTGCTTAGGAGCAAACAAGTCAGACTTGCATATAACAAAAACTATGTACACGTATCTTAAACACACACGTCACTAATAATTAATCAATAATGTGGGTGGTAACTTATGTTAATTCTGAAGTCTATATAAACCTCTGAAACGCTGTAATAAACAAGAGAAAGAATTTCTTTACTGAACAACGCGTCAGTGTGTTATTCACTTTGATGCATGCATCAAATAATAATTGATTTGGACAGGAACAGATATCCACTAGGTCCTGAAGGAGACTTCCACTTCACCTTGAATGTGTGCAAGGCATCATGAAATCTGAGCATTACCAATGAATTTTGGGTCGCACTGTACAGCCCAGTGTCAGAAAGCTGGGTTTGTGTCCGAGATCTTGGGTCTTCCAGCAGGACAATGACCCCAAACATACGTCAAAAAGCACCCAGTAATGGATGGCAACAAAGCGCTGGAGAGTTCTGAAGTGACCAGCAATGAGTCCAGATCTAAATCCCATTGAACACCTGGGGAGAGATCTTAAAATTGCTGTTGGGAAAAGGCGCCCTTCCAATAAGAGAGACCTGGAGCAGTTTGCAAAGGAAGAGTGGTCCAACATTCCGGCTGAGAGGTGTAAGAAGCTTATTGATGGTTATAGGAAGTGACTGATTTCAGTTATTTTTCCAAAGGGTGTGCAACCAAATATTAAGTTATGGGTGCCAATAATTTTGTCCAGCCCATTTTTGGAGTTTGGTGTGACATTATGTGCAATTTGCTTTTTTTCCTCCCTTTTTTTGGTTTAGTTCCAATACACACAAACAGAATAAACGTGTGTATAGCAAAACATGTGTTACTGCAATCCTTTTCTGTAAGAAATACTTCATCTTCTTGAAAAATTTCAGGGTGCCAACATTTACAGCCATGATTGTATATAAGCCTATGCACAAAGCTTCAGCAGCTATTTTAAGCATAGCAGGTGTTAGAAGAAGATCTCTGTGATGGTCAGTAATGAATAAACAACAGACTGGAGTAGGACCGCAGAAATACAATAATTGTAGGTAAAGCAATAATCCAGAGAGTGTTCTGCATCTCCCACAGTGTATAGAAAATGAACAGAATGCACTCACCCGTAAATGACTTGCTTTTAGAACTTTATTCAGTTGAAGAAGACAAAGTACAGGGAGGAGATTCAGTGGAGCAACCTCGTAGCCGCAAGGTTGCCCCACTGAATCTACCCGCTGTACTTTGTCTGCTTTGACTGAATACTACTGAAAGTTCTACATGCAAGTCATTTACGGGTGAGTGCATTCTGTTCATTTTCTATACACTGTGGGACATTCATAGACTGAGCCTTTCTGGAATAGCACCCCCCATATAGGATACCTTCGGGTGTTGCCATGCCATCTAATAAGCTGGACGTTTTTTTTGTGTTAGCATTGCCGGACTAGTTCTACATTGTCTGGAGTGTTCTGCATGTGTTCTGTCAGTGTAAAGTCTGTTTTAATTGGAAGTTGATGTTGAGGATGTGCTGTAGACCATCCCTAGAGTGAGCCTCCTACTGTGCTTGTTTGTCAGGCATTGTCTGTTCGTAGCAGCAATCAGCCGTTATGAGCAGACACACAGGGATCAGCAAGTCACATGCGCATGCGCAGTTTACTCACAGATGTGAGTAAGCTGAATGAGAATAATCAGTGGCCATGTGTTACGCCTAGCGCTCCGGGTCCCCGCTCCTCCCCGGAGCGCGTACGGCGTCTCTCTCTCCGCAGCGCCCCGGTCGGTCCCGCTGACCGGGAGCGCTGCACTGTCATGGCCGTCGGGGATGCGATTCGCACAGCGGGACGCGCCCGCTCGCGAATCGCATCCCAGGTCACTTACCCGTTCCCGTCCCCTGCTGTCATGTGCTGGCGCGCGCGGCTCCGCTCTCTAGGGCGCGCGCGCGCCAGCTCCCTGAGACTTAAAGGGCCAGTGCACCAATGATTGGTGCCTGGCCCAATTAGCTTAATTGGCTTCCACCTGCTCCCTGGCTATATCTGATCTCCTCCCTTGCACTCCCTTGCCGGATCTTGTTGCCTTGTGCCAGTGAAAGCGTTTAGTGTGTCCAAAGCCTGTGTACCTGAACTTCTGCTATCCATCCTGACTACGAACCTTGCCGCCTGCCCCCGACCTTCTGCTAAGTCCGACCTTGCTTCTGTCTACTCCCTTGTACCGCGCCTATCTTCAGCAGTCAGAGAGGTTGAGCCGTTGCTAGTGGATACGACCTGGTCACTACCGCCGCAGCAAGACCATCCCGCTTTGCGGCGGGCTCTGGTGAAAACCAGTAGTGACTTAGAACCGGTCCACTAGCACGGTCCTCGCCAATCCCTCTCTGGCACAGAGGATCCACCTCCTGCCAGCCGGCATCGTGACAGTAGATCCGGCCATGGATCCCGCTGAGGTTCCTCTGCCTTATATCTCTGATATCACCACGGTGGTCGCCCAGCAATCCCGACAGATCGCCCATCTAACCCACCAGCTGTCGGAAGTGTCCACCATGGTGCAGCAACTTCAGTCGCAACTTCTGCCTCTGCTACAGCAGCAACCATCTCCTCCGCCAACTCCTGCACCCCTTCCGCAGCGAGTGGCCACTCCTAGCCTCCGCCTGTCCTTGCCGGACAAATTTAATGGGGACTCTAAGTTTTGCCGTGGCTTTCTTTCGCAATGTTCCCTGCACTTGGAGATGATGTCGGACCAGTTTCCTACTGAAAGGTCTAAGGTGGCTTTCGTAGTCAGCCTTCTGTCTGGAAAAGCCCTGTCATGGGCCACACCGCTCTGGGACCGCAATGACCCCGTCACTGCCTCTGTACACTCCTTCTTCTCGGAAATTCGAAGTGTCTTTGAGGAACCTGCCCGAGCCTCTTCTGCTGAGACTGCCCTGCTGAACCTGGTCCAGGGTAATTCTTCCGTTGGCGAGTACGCCATACAATTCCGTACTCTTGCTTCTGAACTATCCTGGAATAATGAGGCCCTCTGCGCGACCTTTAAAAAAGGCCTATCCAGCAACATTAAAGATGTTCTGGCCGCACGAGAAACTCCTGCTAACCTGCATGAACTCATTCATCTAGCCACTCGCATTGACATGCGTTTTTCTGAGAGGCATCAAGAGCTCCGCCAGGAAAAAGACTTAGATCTCTGGGCACCTCTCCCACAGTCTCCATTGCAATCTGCGCCTAGGCCTCCCGCCGAGGAGGCCATGCAAGTGGATCGGTCTCGCCTGACCCTGGAAGAGAGGAATCGCCGTAGGGAAGAGAATCTTTGTCTGCACTGTGCCAGTACCGAACATTTTTTGGTGGATTGCCCTATCCGTCCTCCACGTCTGGGAAACGCACGCTCGCACCCAGCTCTCGTGGGTGTGGCGTCTCTTGATGCTAAGTCGGCTTCTCCACGTCTCACGGTGCCTGTACGGATTTCTCCTTCAGCCAACTCTTCCCTCTCAGCCGTGGCCTGCCTGGACTCTGGTGCCTCTGGGAATTTTATTCGGGAGTCCTTGGTGAATAAATTCCGCATCCCGGTGACCCGTCTCGTCAAGCCACTCCACATTTCCGCGGTCAACGGAGCCAGGTTGGATTGCACCGTGCGTTACCGCACGGAGCCCCTCCTAATGTGCATCGGAACTCATCACGAAAAAATTGAGTTTTTGGTCCTCTCCAATTGCACTTCCGAAATTCTCCTTGGACTACCCTGGCTTCAACACCATTCCCCAACCCTGGATTGGTCCACAGGGGAGATCAAGAGCTGGGGTACCTCTTGCTTCAAGGACTGCCTTAAACCGGTTCCCAGTACTCCCTGCCGTGACCCTGTGGTTCCCCCTGTATCCGGTCTCCCTAAGGTCTTTATGGACTCTGCCTGCCATAAGAAGTGCCTCTCCCCCCCTCCCAGTCCAGTCAGGCAAGCCTCGGTGCCTCCTCATGGCCCTCGTCCTGGTGTCACACTGCCCCGTGCCAGGCCTCGCCCTCTGCCCTCCCTCCCCATTCCCACTCCTGCTGTACTGCCTGCCGTTGAGGAATCCCTCCATCCTTTCCCGGTGTCCTCATCCCAGGGGAGGCAGTTACCGGACAAAGAGAAGGGGAGACCTAAGGGGGGGGGTACTGTTACGCCTAGCGCTCCGGGTCCCCGCTCCTCCCCGGAGCGCGTACGGCGTCTCTCTCTCCGCAGCGCCCCGGTCGGTCCCGCTGACCGGGAGCGCTGCACTGTCATGGCCGTCGGGGATGCGATTCGCACAGCGGGACGCGCCCGCTCGCGAATCGCATCCCAGGTCACTTACCCGTTCCCGTCCCCTGCTGTCATGTGCTGGCGCGCGCGGCTCCGCTCTCTAGGGCGCGCGCGCGCCAGCTCCCTGAGACTTAAAGGGCCAGTGCACCAATGATTGGTGCCTGGCCCAATTAGCTTAATTGGCTTCCACCTGCTCCCTGGCTATATCTGATCTCCTCCCTTGCACTCCCTTGCCGGATCTAGTTGCCTTGTGCCAGTGAAAGCGTTTAGTGTGTCCAAAGCCTGTGTACCTGAACTTCTGCTATCCATCCTGACTACGAACCTTGCCGCCTGCCCCCGACCTTCTGCTGAGCCGTTGCTAGTGGATACGACCTGGTCACTACCGCCGCAGCAAGACCATTCCGCTTTGCGGCGGGCTCTGGTGAAAACCAGTAGTGACTTAGAACCGGTCCACTAGCACGGTCCTCGCCAATCCCTCTCTGGCACAGAGGATCCACCTCCTGCCAGCCGGCATCGTGACACCATGAACATATTAAAGAGAATAAAGAAATATGTCACAGAATTTTGAAGCTCCCCTCGGAATTTATGCCACATATTGCACCGCTTTTTTTTTTAGCTATTGGAAAAATATAAACATACCCTCAGGCATTATACAGAGAGCCAAAGAACATACAAATAACACTGTGATTCCCTTTGTGTTTGCTTCAGAAGATAGCTTGCTGTTGGATCCAAATTACTTGGATTCATGTTAAGGTAGATCATTAAAGGGTACCTCTCATCAAAAAAACTTTTGCTATATTATAGATTAATGTATGCAGAATAACTTTACAATTGCATGTTATTAAAAAATATGCTTCTTTCTATTTAATCTTCCACTTTGAAGAAATGACCACTAGGGGTCTCCCTACCAGTCCTGGCAGCAAGCATTTCAGACTCATGCTGGAGTCCTAAACACTACGAGCTGCCAGTCTGCTTTGTTCACAAAAGAGAACACTCAGAGCTGCCAGCCTGCTTTGTTCACAGCCTGTTTGGCTGTGAACAAAGCAGGCTGGCAGCTCTGAGTGTTTAGGACTCCAGCATGAGTCAGAAATGCTTGCTGACAGGACTGATTGGGAAAAATACAATAGAAAGAAGCATATTTTTCATTAACATGATATTGGAAAGTTATTCAACATTCATTAATCTAAAATAGATCAAAAGTTTATTTGATGAGAGGTACCCTTTAAGATAATAGTTGCATCTCTGAGCAAAGACTGGTAGGGCAATAACAGCAACAATGTGGAACCTAGCATCTACAATATTGTTTTATGTTTCTCTCACCGCAAGTATTTCTGGACTTCCAAATTCAATCATTGTTGCATCTGGCAAAGGTTCTCTATGGTGTACTAAGGACACTATTTCACACAGTATCTGAATCAACCAATTTGTTCCTGAAACAAAGAAAACATTTACATTAGTATTTAGACCCTTCACATAGCACTTAGTTGAAACATCTTTGGCAGCGATTTCAGCCTCTCCAGAGATATTCTCACCAGATATGTTAGACTGAGTTTAACCTGATAAGGTCAAAGGGCATACAGGTACACCCATGGTACTAAAGGACCAAGGGCGTACCTGTATGCCCTAAATCCTTGAGTGGCTTAGGAGCTGCGCTCGCTTCAGAGCAGTGAATGTCGACTACTATCAGTAGCCTAACACTCACTGCTTATGCCAGGCAGCGGAGGTCTCGCCACTGGCCATCATTTAACCCTTTAGATGCAGTGATCAATGTTGATCATGGCGTCTAAAGTGAAAGTTGAAGATGCCAGCAGCTGACGGAACCCCCGCGATCTTCCATGAGCCAAAATGGCTGCTGTCACACTCCCTCCCATAGACTTGCATTGAGGGGCTATGACGTCACGAGCTTTTGGCGCCGGCCCCAGAACAGTTTGTTCCAAACACTGAGCAGCGGAGTACGCCTTTAAGGCCAAAATAGGATTGGTCTTTAAGGGGTTAAGTCAGGGCTTTGCTGAACCACTCAAATACATAGAGTTGTCACACTGTTGTCCCTAAGCCACTCCTGTGTTGTATGGTTTGTGTGCATGGGGTTATTGTCTAGTTGGAAAGTAAACCATTGGCCCAGAGCACTGTGGATCTTGTTTTTATTAAGAGTATATCTTGTACTTTGCTCCATTCAGCTTTCCCTTAATCCTGACCAATCTTACTGTCCCAGCTGCTGAAAAACACCCCTACAGCCACCACCATGCTTCTCTGTAGGGATGATACTGGGCAGGCCCTTCTCCCCCCCCCCCCCCCCCCCCCATTACATAGGTAGGGTGGCCAGCTCTAGAAACGTCTTCAATTTTAGAATTGTGGAGGCCAATGTGCTCTTAGGAACTTTCAGTGCAGCAGAAAGTTTTGGTCCTCTTCTCCAGATCTGTGGTCCTACACAATCATGTCTCTGAGCTCTACAGTCAGTTCTCTTTTGCCTCGTGTCTTGGTTTTGGCTCTGATATACATTGTCAGCTGTGAGACACATATAGACAGGGCTGCGTCTTTTCAAATCAGTCAACCTAATTGACCACAGATGACTCCATCAAGGTGCAGAAACATCTCAAAGATAATCAAGAGAAATGGGAGATCCCAGAGCTAAATTTCAATTGTCAATGCGTTTGGACACAAATACACAATTTTAGTTTTTCATTTTTTACAAATTTGCGAAAAATTTCTAAAATTCTATTTTCACATTCCCATTACGGATAATTAAGTGCAGAAGAATGGGGAAATATATATTTTTTATTTTATTATGCAACATAGCAAAATGTGAAAAAATGAAAGGTTCCGGAAACTTTCCGAATGAATTGTCTATGCCAAATATAATGCACTTTATTAGTGTGACCCCTGCATAAGGCTCTAACTTCATTTAATTCGTGAAATAGTAAAACATGCAGTATGCTCCACTCTCTCCTTTTCCTTTCTTACACTATCTTTTTTTTCCTTTTCACCTTCATTGCTAACTCCACCTTCCTCCTACCCCACCCCCTCTAAGTCCAAAGTCTTTGCCAAAACAAATGTGTACATATCTCTTTCCAACTCTAATGCCCTTTAATCCACGAAACTAGCATCTGACAATAAGTGGCAATTCAGTGTGTTCAAATTCAATTATACATATTATATAGGGAGAATGTACATTTAATCCTGTTATATTGTTAAGCACACCTGTGCAAGAAACAATCTTCTAAATTTCCACCCTTCCCAGGCATATACTGTTTTCAGAAGTTTTACTGCCCCACCATGTGAATCGATGGAATTTGCATTATACCACAAATGAAAACAAAATGTAGGAGAACATTTAAAGGGGTTATCCAGGAAAAAACTTTTTTTTATATATCAACTGGCTCCAGAAAGTTAAACAGATTTGTAAATTACTTCTATTAAAAAAAATCTTAATCCTTTCAGTACTTATGAGCTTCTGAAATTAAGGTTGTTCTTTTCTGTCTAAGTCCTCTCTGATGACACGTGTCTCGGGAACCGCCCAGTTTGGAAGAGGTTTGCTACGGGGATTTGCTTATAAACTGGGCAGTTCCCGAGACACGTGTCATCAGAGAGCACTTAGACAGAAAAGAACAACCTTAACTTCAGAAGCTCATAAGTACTGAAAGGATTAAGATTTTTTAATAGAAAAAATTTACAAATCTGTTTAATTTTTTGGAGCCAGTTGATATATAAAAAAAAGTTTTTTTCCTGGATAACCCCTTTAAGCATGTGAAGCATTATTCAGGAAAATACAATAGTTTTCTTTTAAATTATTACACATTATTCCCTTTGATTAAAGGGGTATTCCAGTAGTTAAAAAAAAAAAACTATTTGCCTGGAAATATGATTTACTGTATTGCTTAGTTGTTCTACAACACGATAGGGTTTTTAGATTGAAGCCACTGTTTAAAAAAAAAAAAAAAAAAATGATTCTCCCAATGATATGAGTCTATCAGATTCCCTAATAAGAAGGGATTGAAGCTGGGTGGTTCTCCCGGCCTGGTTGTTAAAGTAACAACAGGTTCTATTTGGAATTCTGACCCAGTTTGCTCTGTCCCAGGATTCAATTGAGACTGTATACTTAGGTCACATATAAAATTCAATTGACAGGCACTAACTGGCAAGTGCAAGGGAATCATTGTGTAATGTCCATTTATTTGTTTTTGTATTTTTCTGTTTAGGTGTGCATTCACACACTAGTATGTCCAGAGCAGTTTGCTATTCTCCCTAGATAGGGAATAGTTAATATTCTGAATGAATGACAACTCGGATGGGGTTATTTAACCAGAGTGCTCCTGCATTCTGGTGCTGGTTATTGTGCAATACACTTCCAAGTCTGCTTGAGCATGCACCTTGTATTTATCCTGTGATATATCTTAGTTTTAGCTATGGTTAAATTGTCTTGTTTATTGTAGGTTCTAGTCTGTGTTACATCAGTTGGTTTTTAGGATTGTATGTCCTTTCTGCTTAGTCTGTGTTCACACTGTCTGAGTCTAGTCTAGTTTGACCTGTGCTCTGTATGTAATAATTCCTGTTTGGTATCCTGGAGTCTATTTTGACTCATCCGTTCTAGTCCTGTGTTTCGTGTTTTTATATTTCTGTTTCCTACTAGGTCAGCATCCTGATCACACAGTGGTGTGTGTCCCGCTAGCTTGTTCTCTATTTGACTTTATTATGCCATCTACTCCTTTTGTGGAGTGGGGTGTCCAGTTTGTTTGTTCTTTGTCCCAGTGTGAACAGTGTCCTATATTACCTGATCAGTTTAGTGTTTTAGCTCTCAGTTATTCCGTTCGTCCCCTGCATTTCTTGGATTTCTGCTGTGTACCTGTTCCATACCTAGTCTAGTTCATGTTCTCATGTCTGCCGTTTATCTGGATCCTGTTTGTTTATACTCTATACTCCGCCCTGTTAGTATTTGTATCCTGTCTGGTTTATCTGTTCTGTTTTTTTTTGTATTCCCATTCTGTTTCTGGCCTGTGACCGACCATGCATATTCTTTGTTTTTTTTCGCCACTGCACTTTAGCGTAGGCAGGGACCGGCTCCAAGTTGTCGGTTCACCGCTTAGGATTATATGGGCAAGTAGGCAGGGAGAGTGTCACTAGGGACAGCTTAGGGCTCTCTCTCCCTGTCCACCCAGTTGGTCATCATACATTGGTTTAAAGGGGTACTCCACTGCCCAGCATTCAGAATGTGTTTAGGGTGTGATGAGGGCAGATGTTATTATCCTAGGGGCAGATGGCATTAACCCCTTGTATTTGTGACGCCAGGGCGAGGTTTAACCTCTACACCACCCGAAGTTATGCTGCTGAATCCTAGGCCAGGTGCGGGGACAAATAATTACTCAGATGCCGAGTTACAGAACAAGGCAGCTTTACTGAGGTAGACAGGTGGAATAGTCTTGACAGCTTAGTTAGTTCCAAGAAGGTGACCAGTAACTTCAGAGACTTTAAGGCTCGCTGGAACTTATAGTAGATTTGGACAATTCCGTCCAAATGCTACTTCCCACGTACAATTTTATATCATATTTAATAAACGTTTTAATTTAATCCAATATTCAAGACTCTGAGCCCCAATTTCTTTAATTTGTATCTTCCCCTTTTTCGGCACCGTTGGTATAGGTGCTATTTGAGTAGCTCGAGCCATTGGTCACTAGGTTAATACGAGCCTCTCTACCATTTTTTTTCTCCTAATTTACAAATCTGTTTAACTTTCTGGCACCAGTTGATAAAAAAAAAAAAGTTTTCTACCGGAGTACCCCTTTAAGACAATTCTTGGCAACTCATGGTTACTTAACAAAAATACTGTCTTTTGCAAGCAGAATAGTCCTTATGAAGTTTTCACAAATTAGCAAGAAAAATAAGTGCTCCCTCATGAACACAACAGTGCAAGGTCCCCTGACCAAGAAAACTATGGACTTGTCTTGTTCTGGATCCCTTACACAGTAGTGCAATACCTGACACAGATGTGTCTGCTTGACTGATGCAGAGACTTGATATTCCGTTTACAGTAACCAAAGAAGAATGATCAGGCAGCAGCAGTCAGTGATTTTACAGAATCGTCATCACAACCTTGCATTGGTTGTGAATCAGGTATGAAATTAGGTACATTTCTCCAGTTTCAGGCCCCCTGCCATAACACTGTTGGGGGTGGGGGGTGACTTCCCAGAGACATGGCTACCATGGTTTGGCAGAATAAGGACAGCAGTTGACACCAAACACGTCAACTTATCAAATAACTTCTTAAAAATTCTGGAATTTAACCCCTTACGGACCCAGGGTTTCTTCGTTTTTGCATTTTCGTTTTTTCCTCCTTACATTTAAAAAAATCATAACGCTTTCAATTTTGCACCTGAAAATCCATATGATGGCTTATTTTTTGCGCCACCAATTGTACTTTGTAATGACGTCCGTCATTTTACCCAAAAATCTACGGCGAAACAGAAAAAAATCATTGTGAGACAAAATTGAAAAAAAAAACGCCATTTTGTAATTTTGGGGGCTTCCGTTTCTACACAGTACATTTTTCGGTAAAAATTACACCTTATCTTTATTCTGTAGGTCCATACGATTAAAATGATACCCTACTTCTATAGGTTTGATTTTGTCGTACTTCTGGAAAAAATCATAACTACATGCAGGAAAATTTATACGTTTAAAATTGTCATATTCTGACCCCTATAACTTTTTTATTTTTCCGTGTATGGGGCGGTATGTGGGCTAATTTTTTGCGCCGTGATCTGAAGTTTTTAGTGGTACCATTTTTGCATTGATAGGACTTATTCATGATATAAAAAGTGACCAAAAATGCACTATTTTGGACTTTGGAATTTTTTTGCGCGTACGCCATTGACCGTGCGGTTTAATTAATGATATATTTTTATAATTCGGACATTTCCACACGGGGCGATACCACATATGTTTATTTTTATTTACACTGTTTTTTTATGGGAAAAGGGGGGTGATTCAAACTTTTATTAGGGGAGGTGTTAAATGATCTTTATTCACTTTTTTTTTGTTCACTTTTTTTTTGCAGTGTTATAGCTCCCATAGGGACCTAAAACAATGCACACACTGATCTTTTACATTGATCAGTGGTTTCTCATAAGAAACCATTGATCGATGATTCTGCCGCTTGACTGCTCATGCCTGGATCCCAGTTACTGAGCAGTCATTCGGAGATCGGACAGCATGGAGGCAGGTAGGGATCCTCCAGCTGTCTTGTAAGCTGTTAGGGATGCCGTGATTTCGCCGCGGCGATCCTGAACAGCTCCCTGAGCTAACCGCCAAGGTTTCACTTTCATTTTAGACATGGCGTTCAACTTTGAAAGCCGCATCTAAAGGGTTAATAGCACGCGGCACTGCGATCAATGCCGCGCGCTATTAGCCACGGGTCCCGGCCGTTGTTAGAGGTCGGGCCCAACCCGCTATGATGCGGGGCCATGCCGTGGCCCCGCGTTATAGAGCGGGAGCGGACTCATGACTTACGCGTACGTCATGGGTCCTTAAGAGGTTAAAGGGGTACTCCACCCCTAGACATCTTATCCCCTATCCAAAGTATATCTCCTTGCTGCACCCGGCGTTCGTATAGAGTGTCGGATTCAGCGCCAGAGGCTCATGACATCAAGGCCCCGCCCCGCTCATGACGGCACGGCCCTGCCCCCTCAATGCAAGTCTATGGGAGTGGGCGTGAAAGCCGTCATGCCCTCTCCCATAGACTTGCATTGAGGGGGCATGACCGTGACGTCACGAACCTCCACACCGAAGTTCGATCCGTGCTCCGGATGTCTGGGGTGCCGCAGCCGAAATCACGGGGGTCCCCAGTGACTGGACCCCCGAAATCCGACAAATCAGACATTGCGCTGTGAAAAGCCAAAAAGGGGACGTGGTCTGTCACAAAGGGGGGTGGCCGGCACAAAAAGGGGCATGGTTTCACAACCCTAACTATTTATTATTGAATTCACAGAAAATCCACCTAGAAAAAGCTGGTCAGAAAATGTTCCTGACTTTTCCCCATAGTAAATAATGAGGAATCCTGCAAGTCTTAAACAACATTTCCCACTAGTAAAAACCCGACACTCTTAGTAAATGAGGCCCAATATCCAGTTACTGATTCCTGAGATTGTAGTGTCATGTTTTTGTTGCCCTGTTTTTGGGATAGCTGTATTTTTGTTATTTATCTAAATGATGAAAAAAACACAAATAAAAACTATTGAAACAAAAAAATGTTCAAGTAGTTTTGACATTTCATTTACTTTTACAGATTTCAGGTATTATGCATAGGTATACTAGTTGGATTTTGCTTTACCCCTTAAGGACTTAGCACACAGCGCGGTACATTTACGGCACATCTTTCCTGGATCACCGCGTCTCTGGAGGCGGTGATCGGAACGGGATGACTGCTAATAAATATCAGCAGCCATGCCAGGAGATCGCCTAGGGGGGTCCTGAGATCCCCCTCTTGTCGGCGATCATTGTGATTCGCTGATCAATTCTGACCAGCAAATCACGGCTTTTCCGGGCTGATCGGGTCTCTGGTGACCCGATCACCTGGAAAATAGGGGTGATCGGGGTTGTCAGGGGTGCCACCTCCTCCTCAGGACTGACCAGCCAATCACATGGCGGGAGGTTAAAGTTGAGATCTCCCTACTTTGCCCAGAGCGGGGGACTGATGGCAGCGATGGTTAATGGCTGCTGTGGAAGAGGCAGCTGGCGGTAGGCAGTGAGCGACCGGCGGCAGGCAGCGGGGGTAGGCAGAGGGGAGGACCGGCGGCAGCAGAATGCAGGCAGCGGAGACAGAGGCAGCAGTGAAAATCTGGTAAGTGATCTTCACTGCTGCCTTGTAGTTTCACAACTAAAACTCCCAGACAGCCAAAGGCTATCTGGGCAAGCTGGGAGTTGTAATTTTGCAACATCTGGAGGGCTACAGTTTGGACAACACTGTATAGTGGTCTCCAAACTGTGTACTTCCAGATGTTGCCAAACTACAACTCCCAGCATGCCCAGACAGCCCAGGCATGCTTAGCACTGTAGTTCTGCAACATCTGGCACTTCAGATGTTGCTGAACTACATCTCCCAGCATGCCGGGACAGTCTCGGCATGCTGGGAGTTGAAGTCTTGCAATATCTGGAAGGGCACAGTTTGGAGAGCACTATACAGTGGTGCCCAAACTGTAACCCTCCAGATGTTGCAAAACTACAACTCCCAGCATTCCCAGACAGTCCAGGCATGCTGAGTGTTGTAGTTCGGCATCATCTTAAGGGCCAGATGTTGCAGGACTACAACTCCCAGCATGCCTGGGAAGTCTGATCATGCTTGGAGTTAAAGTTTTGCAACATCAGTGGTCTTCAAACTGTTCTCCTCCAGTTGACTGTCCGGGCATGCTGGGAGTTGTAGTTTTGCAACAACTGGTGGCACACTGGTTGAGAAACATTGTCTGTTTCCTAACTCAGTGTTTCCCAACCTGTGTGCCTCCAGCTGTTGCAAAACTACAACTCACAGCATGCACTGACAGACCATGCATGCTGGGAGTTGTAGTATTGCAACAGCTGGAGGTACACTGGCACGGAAACATTGTGGTAGCCTGTTACCTAACTCAGTATTTCCCAACCAGTGTGCCTCCTGCTGTTGCATAACTACAACTGACAGACTGTGTATGCAGGGAGTTGTAGTTTTGCAAAAGCTGAAGGTTTGCCCCCCCCCCCCCCCAAGTGAATGTACAGGGTATACTCACACGGGCAGGGGTTTACAGTGAGGATCCCAGGTCAAGTCTGAACTGCGGCAGCTGAAACTCCCAGCGTGAAACTCACTGTAAACCCCCGCCCATATGAATGTACCCTAAAAACACTACACTACACCTACACAGAATAAAGGGTTAAAAAAACACTACATATACACACCCTAACACTGCCCCCCCCCAAATAAAAATGAAAAACCTCTTGTACGACACTGTTTCCAAAACAAAGCCTCCAGCTGTTGCAAAATAACTCCCAGTATTGCCAGACAGCCATTGACTGTCCAGGCAAGCTGGGAGTTTTGCAACAGCTGGGGCCACTCTGTTTGGAGAACACTGTCGTACAGTATTTTTGGTGGAGGAGGCACGCGCCATGCTTGCATCCGGGTCTGTCCCTATGCAAATCCCTAATGTAGGCCTCAAATGCGCATGGCGCACTCTCACTCCGGAGCCCTGTCTTATTTCAAGAAAACAGTTTAGGGCCACATATGGGGTATTTCCGTACTCATGAGAAATTGCGCTACAAATTTTGGGGGTCTTTTTCTCCTTTTACCCCTTATGAAAAGGTAAAGTTGAGGTCTACACCAGCCTGTTAGTGTAAAATGTTTTATTTTTTACACTAACATGCTGATGTTGCCCCATACTTTTCATTTTCACAAGAGGAAAAAGGGAAAAAAAAGGCCCCCAAAATCTATAACGCAATTTCTCCTGAGTACAGAAATACCCCATATGTGGGTGTAAAGTCATCTGCGGGTGCACAACAAGGCTCAGGAGTGAGAGCGCACTATGTACATTTGAGGTCTAAACTGGTGATTTGCACAGGGGTGGCTGATAGTTACAGCGGTTCTAACATAAACGCAAAAAGAAAAACACTCACGTGACCTCATTTTGGAAACTGCACCCCTCACGGAACATAGCAAGGGGTATAGTGAGCCTCAACACCCCACAGATCTTTGACAAATTTTTGTTAAAGTTGGATGGGAAAATGAAAAAAAAATATTTTTCACTAATATGCTGGTGTTACCCTAAATTTTTCATTTTCACAAGGGAAAATAGGAAAAAAGCCCCCCAAATGTGTAACCCCATGTGTGGATGTAAAGTGGCGCACTACAATGCTCAGAATAGAAGGAGTGCCATTGGGCTTTTGGAGAGAAAATTTGTCCGGAATTAAAGGCCACGTGTGTTTAAAAGTCACCGTGGTTCCAGAACAATAAACCCCCCCCCCCCCCCACATGTGACCTCATTTTGGAAACTACACCCTTCACGTAATGTAATAAGGGGTACAGTGAGCATTTACGCCCCACAAGTGTCTGACAGACTTCTGGAACAGTGGTCCGTGAAAATGAAAAATGTAATTTTTCATTTGCACAACCTACTGTTCCAAAGATCGGTCAAATGCCAGTGGGGTGTAAATGCTTACTGCACCCCCTATTAAATTCTGTGAGTGGTGTAGTTTTCAAAATGGGGTCACATGTGGGGGGGGGGGGTCCACTGTTCTGGCACTATGGGGGCTTTGTAAACGCACATGGCCCCCGACTTCCATTCCAAACAAATTCTCTCTCTCCAAAAGCTCAATGGCGCTCCTTTTCTTCTGAGCATTGTAGTTCGCCCGCAGAGCACTTTAAATCCACAAATGGGGTATTTCCATACTCAGAAGAAATGGTGTTACAAATTTTGGGGAGCATTTTCTCCTATTACCCCTTGTAAAAATGGGGAAAAAACTGCATTTTAGTGAAAAAAAAAATTCCATTTACACATCCGACTTTAACGAAAAGTCATCATACACCTGTGGGGTGTAGAGGCTCACTGTACCCGTTGTTACATTCCTTGAGGGGTAGAGTTTCCAAAATAGTATGCCATGTGGGTTTTTTTCTGCTGTTCTGGCACCATAGGGGCTTCCTAAATGCGACATGCCCCCCCAAAAACCATTACAGCAAAATTTGCTTTCCAAAAGCCAAATGTGACTCCTTCTCTTCTGAGTATTGTAGTGCGCCAGTGATGCACTTGACATCCACACATGGGGTATTTCCATACTCAGAAGAAATGGGGTTACAAATTTTGGGGAGCATTTTCTCCTATTACCCCTTGTAAAAATGTAAAATTTGGGGAAGAACAAGCATTTTAGGTGAAAAAAAAACAAATTTAATTTACACATCCTAGTTTAACAAAATGTTGTCAAATACCTGTGGGGTGTTAAGGCTCACTGTACCCCTTGTTACATTCCTTGAGGGGTGTAGTTTCCAAAATAGTATGCCATATGTTTTTTTTTTCTTTTCTGGCACCATAGGTGCTTCCTAAATGCAACATGCCCCCCAAAAACCGTTTCAGCAAAATTCACTCTCCAAAATCCCATTGTCGTTCCTTCCCTTCTGAGCCCTCTACTGCACCCACAGAACACTTTACATTCACATATGAGATATTTCCTTGCTCAAGAGAAATTGGGTTACAAATTTTGGGGGGATTTCTTTCCTTTTATCCCTTGTAAAAATGCAAAAAAATGGCTCTACAAGAACATGCGAGTGTAAAAAATTAAGATTTTGAATTTTCTCCTTCACTTTGCTGCTATTCCTGTGAAACACCTAAAGGGTTAAAAACTTTCTGAATGTCATTTTGAATACACTGAGGGGTGCAGTTTCTATAATGGGGTCATTTATATGGTATTTCTCACAGAAAGGCTCCTCAAATCCCCTTCAATCCCCTTTTGAATTTTTCTGGAAAATTGTTGCTCCACTTTGAAACCCTATAATGTCTTCAAAAAGTAAAAAAAAGTTCAACTTTATGATGCCAACATAAAGTAGACATACTGTATTTGTGAATCAACATATAATTTATTTAGAATTTTCCTTACAAGCAGAAAGTTTCAAAGTTAGAAAAATGCTAAATTTTCAAAATTTTCATGACATTTTGGGATTTTTCACCAAGAAAGAATGCAAGTAACGACGAAAAGTTACCACTATGTTAAAGTAGAATATGTCACGAAAAAACATTCCCACCCGAAGTAAAGCCACCTCTGTGTGGTGGATAAGGGATACATTTTGAGTCTAAATTTTTTGACCAAGAGTGCTGCTGCAACCTTCTTTTTGTATACTTCATATTTGCCACAGCAGTGTATTAGGTAGTTGTGCTGGCTATTTTTCTTTCTTTTTTTTTTCTTCTTTTTAATATTGTTGCTGTTTGCTGTAGTACACTTCTTTATGTTCTTTAGTGAAAGATTTAAATAATATATAATATGCGTGTTTACATATACATGTGCACTACTGTAACATGTTATCAGAAAATACTCTCTTTAGCTGGAAACTATTATTCGAACAACACTCACCGTTTTTAGGATATGTTGCAACCAATAAATCATCTTCTCTGGCTTCAAAAGTTTCCAATGCTTGAAATGTCTCCAAGCTGCAAAGAATGCTTGGATATAGCATACCCTTATAAGAAAATAGCAAGTCTTCAGCTGATGTATTGGTAGTCGAATGAATCATTTCCAGCAACACTGCTCGGTCATTTTTGCCTGTTGGCCTAATATCAGACATCTTTTACAAGTGTGATCCTGGCCAGGACTATCCACTCTCTGCTACTACATCTAGCTTATATAGACAAAAGTGTGTGTACAAAATGGAGAATAAGATAGGTGCCAAAAACATGCTCAAACTCTGCCAGTGTAACATAATATTCCAGGGAACAGTAAACAATTGTGAAAGTATTATCCCTGTAACCTGTTCTGTTATATCCCTACACTGCACTGACTGGACATTGTAAGGCTATCATGAGGAAATGTCCGCACGAAAATTTTCCATGTGTACATCACCCTGACAGCAGAGCACTGACAGAACATGCTGGCGCTAGGACTGCTCGGAAATGCACTCTCACAGATGACAATGCATTTTCGTGCGGAGTCCGCAGAAAGAATAGACATGTCTATTCTTTTTTGCCAAAACATGAATTTGAATTTCTGCGCCAGATGTTTCAGGTGTGGAAATTCTACTTTGTGAATAGCGCAGCAGAATCCCTTTGAAATCAATGGGACTTTGCTGCTCTGGAATCTCTGTGCGCAATTCAAATGCGGAATTCAGCATGGAAATTCCATTGTGTGAACATAGCCATAGGCTGTGGAGAGACAAGAAGTTATCAATTCATTTATAAATGCCAAGAAGAGGTAACAAATAAAAAGCAGTTCTAAAGACGGTTGAGAAATTAAATGATACAGAAAACATGTCTAGAAAGCAGACAATTAGTTAAAAAAAATACCAGCATTTCTTACCACAGCAGATTTTGATACTTTGAGCAATGTTCACAGAAAAACCTAGGCTTTCCCCTACCCAGGGCAATAATTCAGTTCACTGACTTGTCAGAATACCTTAGCTAAGGAATAGTGGCTTGTTGGTGCCCACCTTCATGGCACCCATTACCTGGGGTGCATGCTCATCAGCTCCACCTGGCTTTGAAGCTACCACTTTTGTGAAAACAACTTCTTATACTTAAAGGGGTACTCCGCCCCTAGACATCTTGTCTGGATAAGATGCCAGATCGCGGGGGTCCTGCCGCTGGTGACCCCTGCAATCTCTCTGAAGCAACTGGCATTCGCTTAGAAAGCTGGATGCCGGTGAGAGGGTTGTGACATCATTGCCACACCACTTGTGATGTCACACCCCCCTCAATGAAAGTCTATAGGAGGAGGCATGGCAGCCGCCATGCCCCCTCTCATAGACTTGCATTGAGGGGGTGTGGCGTGACATCACGAGGGGAATAGCTGTGATGTCACGACCTCCTCCGCCAAAACCAAGAGCTTGGAACAATCAATTTTCCATCTATAGGGCTTGTTGTTTGTGCTGACAACTCTCTCTGTGTCAAGAACTGTCCAGAGCAGGAGCAAATCCCCATGTTATGTTCCGAGCTCCGGCCACTGACGCTCTGGCCCTCCTCCACCCGGCGGGGCTGGCATTCGCATTGTGGGACATGCCCGCATGGGAGTCCCAGCCCGTCACTCACCTCGCCCCTATTCTGCTTCTCAGCTTTGGCACACGTGTCCCCATCTCCTAGGGCGCGCGTGCACTGGAGCTTTAAGATTTAAAAGGCCAGTACGGCCATAAATAGTTTTGCCACTCACTTATAAGTTCCTGCTCCTCCCATACTTCATTGCCGGATCTTTGTTGCCTCGTGCAATTGAGAAAGCGTTATTGTGATTTGCCTTGCCGTGTTTCTGACCTTGCTCCTATTTCGCCTGCTGTCACATTCACACCCTATCGGTGCAGCCAAGACGCTAGAGAGAGTGTGATGTTGCAAGGGTTAAAGCCACCAGACCTCCGGGTATCCACTACTAGTCCCAGCAAGTCACCAGATTAACCCTTTGATAAATGTATTACACCAGAGCTTCCTTCAGAAAGGTGAGCTCCTATATTTAGAGATCAATGACCAGAGCTGATTAATTAAACATTTAATATGAAAAAAGGTATCACAGTGCTATGTATTAAATAAACAAATGACACACAGGTACAAAAATATATAAAGGAGTTCAGCAAGACAAGTTCAGAAAACAAAAAGAAAAGTCCTTACAGCATAATGGTATAGCAGTCCTTGTGAGTGAGAGTCCAGCTGTTCTTAGGATCTTGTCAGCTTATGCCACAGGCTTCAACAAAGATTTGTCCAGCATCTCAGTTTTATAGTGGCTTTTTAGGGAAAAAAAAACTCCACCCCCCCCCCCCCCTCACCTCTGATCCCACCAGGTGGGGGGCATCTCACTTCCGGGTCCCTTATCTCATGATGGGACCAGAGACAGCTCATATCCTGCTGCTACGAAGGCTCTTAAGGACGCAGGGTCGGTCCCGGCTGCTATTCATAGCCGGGACCCTGGGCTAATAGCGCGCAGCACTGATTAGTGTGCCGCGCTATTAACCCTTCAGACGCGGCGATCAAAGTTGATCGCCGCATTGAAAAGGAAAGTAAACGCTTCCCGGCAGCTCAGTCGGGCTAATCAGGACTATTGTGATAAAGTTGCGATGTCCCGATCAGCTAGGACGTGAGCGGAGGCCCCCTTACCTTGCTCCGTCGCGTCTGATTGGCGTTTGATTGCTCCAAGCCTGAGCTACAGGCTTGAGCAATCAAGCCCCTATTATGCTGATCCATTCAAAGCTATGGCTTTGCAGGGATCAGGGTAAAACCTCAGTGTGTGCAGTGTTATAGCCCCCTATGGGATCTATAACACTGCAAAAAAAAGTGAAAAAATAAAGTTAATAAAGTCATTTAACCCCTTCCCTAATAAAAGTTTGAATCACGCCCATTTTCCCATAATAAAACTGTGTAAATAAATATGAAAACAAACATATGTGGTATCGCCGCGTGCGTAAATGTCCAAACTATAAAAATATATCATTAATTAAACCACATGGTCAATGGCGTACGCGCAAAAAAAATTCCAAAGGCCAAAATTGCGTATTTTAAATCATAAAAAATGAATAAAAAGCGATCAAAAAGTCTGATCAATGCAAACATGGTACCGATGAAAACTTCAGAACACGGTGCAAAAAATGAGCACTCAAACAGGCCTGTTCCCAGAAAAATAAAAAAGTTATAGGGGTCAGAAAATGACAATTGTAAACGTATAAATTTTCCTGCATGTTATGATTTTTTTAAGAAGTTCGACAAAATCAAACCTATATAAGTAGGGAATCATTTTAACAGTATGGACCTACAGAATAAAGATAAGTTGTGATTTTTACCAAAAAATGCACTGCGTAGAAACGGAAGCCCCCAAAAGTTACAAAATGACATTTTTTCTTCAATTTTGTCGGACAATGAAACATGTAAAATGTAACATCGGTGGGTGTCCCCCTGACCCAATGTGGCTCCTGTTGCTTTTGGTGATGATGGCAAGAATTTCCCGGCTGGCCTGGTGGTGCTCTGAGGTTGTGTGGCTTCCCTCCAGGTACTTGCTCCAGCTTGTGAAGATCCACCCTTTACTGCTGGCGCCCTGTTATTGGCAAAGTCATCTCCTAGTTCTGCTGCTTCCATGGCTGTCTTGGGCTTGCAGTCCAAAATCAAAGCTCCGTGTTTGTAGAAACTGATCCAGGACCATAAAGTCCTCCAGGGCCTCATAAGTAGTGACTTGTAGGCCCCCAGACCATTGCCTGAATGCAGTCCTTAGCTGACCTGCATGTTCAGTGCAGCTTTCTGTGGCGCTTTGTTGCAAAGTCAAAAATCTTTTCCGATAAGCCTCTGGAGTCAGATGAAAACTTTTTAGCAGGGCAGATTTTATTGCCTCATAGTCCTGGTCACTTTCAGAGGGAAGAGAAGCAAACACATCCAAAGCTTTCCCTCGCAACCGTGGGGTTAGATATCAACCTCACTGTTCCTTAAATAGATGGAACTGCCAGCAACCGGCAAACCTTTTCAAATCCCCTCAGGAACACATCCAGATCACCATCTTTCTCCAACATGGGGAAATGTTCCAAGCAAGGTTTGTGTTCTCCTTGATCCTGCACATCACTGTGTGCAGATAAAGCATCCCCTCCCAGTCTCAGAACCTCCAGTTCATGCCTCCACTGGGCCTCTCTTTCTGCTGCTCTTTCGGCCACCTCTCTCTTTGAGGCTTGTGCCTGTGCCTCTCTCTCTCTATAGTTCGTGCTTGTGCCTCTCTTTCTGCAGTTTAGCAATGGAGAAGAAGTTGGAGTTTCATATTAGCATCCACATTCCCAACGTGTTGTAAGGCAGTCCGCATATAAGAGTCCAAGGCCTCATATGGAGTACTGTCCTGATAGGGAGTAATGTGGCTGCGTTCCCCAGGAGATATCAGTCCTTAAATGGCAGATCCAGCTGTAGGACTTTGTCTCATGTCACTCAGCCCTGCTGCATGGGCATCAAACTCCACAAGATCAGCAATAAGTTGTTCCTTGTTCTTTCCCGCAGTAGAGACCTCCTTTTCTTGGCACATTAGCTCCAGTGCAGGTTTGGACTGCTTGCGATATGCCTCCATATTTCCAAGATGAAACAGAGGAGGTAAAACAGGAGATGGGGAGGGTAGAATTGTCTTGCACTCTTTTTGTATGTCTTTTAAACCAGCGCTGAGCTCTGTCTTTGGAATTTACACGCAAGAATATGTATGCAATTTCTTTTAGTGCTAAGATTTCCTTACAGGTAAAATCCAGCAAGCACTAAATATCTCTAAATATATCCCACCGCTGCCACCAGTTGTCACGATCACACCCTATCGGTCCAGCCAAGACGGTAAAGAGAGTGTGATGGTGCAAGAGTTAAAGCCACCAGACCTCTGGGTATCTACTACTAGTCCCAGCAAGTCACCAAATTAACCCTTTGATAAACGTGTTACACCTTAGCTTCCTTCAGAAAGGTGAGACCCTATATTTAGAGATCAAAGACTAGAACTGATTAAACATTTTATCTGAAAAAAGGTATCACATTTCTACGTATTAAACAAATCACATACAAATACAAAAATATATCAAAAAAGTTCAGCAAGACATGTTCAGTAAACAAAAATAAAAGTCCTTACAGCATAATGGTATAGCAGTCCTTCTGAGTGAGAGTCCAGCTGTTCTTAGGATCTTGTCAGCTTTTGCCACAGGCTTCAACAAAGGTTTGTCCAGCATCCCAGTTTTATAGTGGCTTTTTAGGAAGGAAAAAACTCCATGCCCCCCTCCCCTCTGATCCCACCAAGTGGGGAGCATCTCTCTTCTGGGTCCTTTATCTCTTGATGGGACCAGAGACAGCTCATATCCTGCTGCTATGAAGGCTTTTAACTTCATAGTTAAGAAGTATAACACAGGCAGACAACCCCCCCCCCCCCCAATAAAACTGGAATACACAAAAACAAATACACAGTCTGAATGCACCCTCACCCATGCCTTAGATTATACATTATACACAAACATAATTATAATACACATGTTTGATTCCACAATCAGGCCTTGGGCCTGACACCTGCCTTCTGACCTCCTGCTACGTTCCTGACTACGCACCTGTGCCATCTGCCCTGACCTTCTGCTATCCAGACTATGAATTTCTACATGCCTCCTGTGCCTCGAACCTCCTCAGCCGCCTGTGTGGTCGAGTTGTGCCAGGGGTAGGGACCTGGGTGCCGCCTGCTGCAGCAAGACCATCCCGCTTTGCGGGGGTGAAAACCAGTGGCACCTTAGACTCCGCTAGACGGCCTGCGTCATCTGCCACACAGGTTCAGCGGATCCACTTCCTCTGGTGTTCCTGTCTTCCTAACAGTGATTGTTACAGTAAGACCCGGCCATGGATCCCACTGAGGTACCTCTGCCAGAAGTCGCGGATCTTCCCTTTGCTGTGGCCCATCAATTGCAGCAGTTGGCAGGACAGGTGCAGCAACTTACTCAACTGTCCGCCATAATTCAACAGTTATTAGCCATGCAGCAGCAACCGCAACGTGCTCCAATTCCTCCACCTGTTCCTGCAGCATCTACAGGCTCCAAGCCACTCTTACCTCTGCCCTCTAAGTATGATGGAGATTCCAAGTTGTGCAGAGGCTTCGTTACACAGTGCTCCATGCATTTGGAGCTCATGTCTGAACAGTTCGCGATGGAACGAGCTAAGGTGGCCTTTGTCATCAGTTTCCTGACCGCAAAAGCCCTGGGCTGGGTTACACCTCTTTGGGACCACGGTGATCCGGTATCCTCTAACTTGACGGCCTTTCTCGTTGAATTCCGCAGCGTCTTTGAGGAACCCGCTCGTGCTTCTTCTGCTGAGACGACTCTACTGAATCTCTGCCAAGGGAATTCCTCTGTCGGTGACAACGCAGTTCAGTTCCGCACTCTTGCCTCACCGCCACTGTCCACCGCAACTGTCCCCTGTGCTCCTTGCCGAAGAGGCTATGCAAGTAGAACGTTCACGCTTGTTGCAGCAAGAAAGATCTCGACGACGCAGTGAGAATTTATGTCTCAATTGTGCTAGCCTGGAGCACTTCCTCAAAGATTGCACTGTTTGTCGTTTGACCATTTCTGTATAAATCTACGCTTCTGTCAATACTTCATTCATCGCTACTACATTTTTTAACTCTGGTCCCGCAGGCGACTTCATTGATGCCTCGTTGGTCTAAAGATATAATCTTCCTGTTACTCGGCTGGCCAAGCCTTTATTTGTCTCTACTGTTAATGGACAAAATCTGGACTGTAAGGTGCTATTCCGTACTGAGCCTCTCATAATGCAAGTGGGTGTTTTGCATAAGGAAAAGATTGAATTCTATGTCCTACCCCACTGTACCTATGAGCTTCTTCTTGGTCTTCCTTAGCTCCAACTTCATTCTCCGCAACTTGATTGGAGAACTGGAGACAATCCTGTCAAAATCTTTGTCTTAGGCCAGTTCAGCCTAAAGTTTCTCATCTTAATCCTTTGCCTAGTCTGCCTCAACCCTACCAAGACTTCTCTGATGTATTCTGCAAGAAGCAGGCTGAGACTCTACCTCCTCATCGCCCTTATGATTGTCCCATTGATTTGCTGCCTGGAACCAAACCTCCTCGTGGAAGAATGTACCCGCTATCTGTTCCTGAGACCCAAGCTATGGCTAAATATATCCAGGAGAACCTCCAAAAGAGATTTATCCATAAGTCCTCTTCTCCTGCTGGAGGAGATTTCTTTTTTGTAGGGAAGAAGGATGGCTCACTCCGTCCGTGTACTGACTACAGGGGAATTAACAAAAAAACGGTAAAAAAATCTTTATCGTCTTCCTTTGATCTACAAACTTTTTAACCGTCTCCGGGGGGCCAAGGTCTTCTTTAAGTTGGACTTGCGGCGAGCTTATAACCTTATTCGTGTCCGCAAGGGAGATGAATGGAAAATGGCCTTCACTACTCGTGATGGACATTTTGAGTATCTAGTGATGCCTTTCGGTCTCTGCAATGCTCCTGCCGTTTTTCAAGAATTTGTCAATGATATTTACCGAGATCTTCTCTACATCTGTGTTGTCATGTACCTTGATGACATCTTGATCTTCTCTACCAACTTAGAGGAGCATCGTACTCATGTTCATCAGGTTCTTCAGCATCTTCGGAAGAATCATCTCTAGGCCAAACTGGAGAAATGCCTATTTGAGAAGTCTGCAAGCAGAGTAACGCAGCGAGCGCTCCGGGGAAGCAGCGGGACCCGGAGAGCTCGCGGCGTTACTCTGCTTGCAGCGCTCCGGTCGGCGCTGCTGACCGAGAGCGCTGCTACCCTGTCACCGGAGGGGATGCGATCCGCGGGACGGGACGTGCCCGCTCACGGATCGCATCCCATGTCTCTTCTCACCTGCCCTGTCCTTCCTCTGTCCCGGCACGCGCGGCCCCGCTCCCTAGGGCGCGCGCGTGCTGGCTCTCTGAAATTTAAAGGGCCACTAATTGGTGCCTGGCCCAATCACGTCTAATCACTGTTTTCCCTACAAAACATCCCTTCCCCTTCCTGTCCCTGCTGGATCTTGTTGCCTAGTGCCTAGTGAAAGCTTTCCAGTGTGTCCTTTGCCTGTGTTTCCAGAATCTTTGCTGTTGCCCCTGACTACGAACCTTGCCGCCTGCCCTGACCTTTTTGCTACGTCTGACCTTGCCTTGTCCTTTTGTACCGCGCCATCTCAGCCGCCAGAGAGGTTGAGTCGCTACCGGGTGGAACGACCTGGGGGTTACCTGCCGCAGCAAGTCCATCCCGCTTTGCCGCGGGCTCTGGTGAATACCAATAACCCCTTAGACTCCGTTCCCCTGGTACGGCCCACGCCATCTCTCTGGCACAGAGAATCCACTTCCAGTGTCCTCACCCTCCGCCAGCCCGGATCCTGACAGTAGATCCAGCCATGGATCACGCTGTGGTGCCACTACCAAGCCTTGGAGACCTTACTTCCATTGTGGCCCAACAGTCTCAAAAGGTAGTCCAACAAGGACATCAGTTGTCACAACTGACTGCAATGGTTCAGCAACTTCTGCCTCTACAGCCATCTTTTCCGCCAGTTCCTCAACTGCAAGCTGCCGCTTCCAGCACCAGAGTCCGTCTTTCTCTTCCGGACAAGTTTGATGGGGACTCTAAGTAGTGCCGTGGCTTCCTGACCCAGTGTTCTCTGCACTTGGAGCTGTTGGCTGACCAATTTCCCACTGAACGGTCAAAGGTGGCATTCGTGGTCGCCTGGAAAGGCATTATTTTGGGCCACTCCGCTTTGGGACCGCAACGATCCTGCCACCGCTTCAGTCCAGACCTTCTTCTCAGAAATACGCTCTGTCTTTGAGGAACCAGCTCGGGTTTCTTCAGCCGAGACGGCTTTGTTGAATCTTGTTCAAGGAAACTCTACACAGGGGTGGATCCAGAGTCTAGTCTCGGGAGGGGAATTATTAGAGAATTTCGTTTTGGTGGACAGAAAATAAGGTGTTTCTGAAAGAACTTACAATATTATTAAATGTATCCAGTATAATAATCAAATACACCAATTGCCACAGAATGGGAAAGCGCTAAAGAAGTTTTTACAATTTAAAACTACAGCTCCCAGTATGACCTAAGTAGTGGTGAGGTTATGCTGGGAGTTGTTGTCTCACCCATCATTACTGCAAAACTTACAAGTGACTACAGCTCTGATGGGAGAGTCAGGACAATGTACAATGATATCAGTGACTATAGGTGACGTCTTCTCTATAGTCTTTCCTTATCTAATTCAGATGGTACATACCGCCAGGTCCAGCTAAATGTTCTCGCTGAAGAACTTGATGCCCAGACGGCTCCTCACTATGTCAGCGGATTCTGAACCTCTATATGAAAACAAGTATTATTATAAAACTGCCAAACATCCTATACTTTGAATATAATTCTGACACACTGTACCCTCCGAATATACTACAACTCACTTTACCCTTTGAATATAATACTGCCACACACTGTACCCAATGAATATAATACTGCTACACATTGTACCCACTGAATAATATTGCCACACATTGTACCCACTGAATAATACTGCCACACATTGTACCCACTGAATATAATACTGCCACACATTGTACCCACTGAATATAATACTGCCACACATTGTACCCACTGAATACTGCCACACATTGTACCCACTGAATATAATACTGCCACACACTGTACACACTGAATATAATACTGGCACACACTGTAGCCTCTGAATATAATACTGTACACACTGTACCCACTGAATATAATACTGCCACACATTGTACCCACTGAATACTGCCACACATTGTACGCACTGAATATAATACTGCCACACACTGTACCCACTGAATATAATACTGCCCACACACTGTACCCAATGAATATAATACTGCCACACATTGTACCCACTGAATAATACTGCCACACATGGTACCCACTGAATATAATACTGCCACAAACTGTACCCACTGAATATAATACTGCCCACACACTGGACCCAATGAATATAATACTGCCACACATTGTACCCACTGAATATAATACTGCCCACACACTGTACCCAATGAATATAATACTGCCACATATTGTACCCACTGAATAATACTGCCACCCATTGTACCCACTGAATATAAAACTGCCACACATTGTACCCAATGAATAATACTGCCACACACTGTACCCTCTGAATATAATACTGCCACACACTGTACCCCTGAATATAATACTGCCACACACTGTACTCCTGAATATAATACTACCACACACTTTATCTCTGAATATAATACTGCGACACACTGTACCCCTGAATATAATACTGCCACACACTGTAACCTCAGAATATAATACTACCACACACTGTATGCTCTAAATATCCCTCTGAATACAATACCGTGATGTATTGTGGCTAATGAAAACCGTACTACCCCAGAAATTCCTTATACTCTGTCCCCCTCATATATAGTAATAATGCCCCATCCTGTGCCTGCACATATAACTATGACCTATCCTGTTCCACCTTATAATAATAATGCCCTCTGTCCTGTGCCCCTACCATATAATTCCCCCTGTGCTGTGCCCCTCACTTATAATGCCCCTGCAATGTTCCCCTCACATATAATGCCCCATCCTGCTCCCTCAGGGGGCATTTTAAGTAAGGGGCACATAACAGGGTGCATTATAAGTAAGGGGCACATAACAGGGCATTATAAGTCGAAGTACATTATATGTTAGCAGCTCAAGACAGGGGGGCATTATAAGTGAGGGGCCCAAGACAGGGGGGCATTATAAGTGAGGGCCTGTAATGCCCCCCTGTCATGTGGCCCTCACATTGAATGCTCTCTGTTATGTGTCCCTCACTTATAATGCCCCCCCTGTCATGTGCCCCTCACATTTAATGCCCACCTGTCATGTGCCCCTCACATTTAATGCCCCCTGTCATGTGCCCCTCACATTTAATGCCCCTGCAATGTTCCCCTCACATATAATGCCCCCTGTCCTGCACCCTCAGGGGGCATTTTAAGTAAGGGGCACATAATAGGGGGCATAAGTGAGGGGCACATGACAGGGGGCATTAAATGTGAGGGGCACATGACAGGGGGCATTAAATGTGAGGGCACATGACAGGGGGCATTAAATGTGAGGGGCACATGACAGGGGGGCATTATACGTGAGGATCCCCCCTGTCATGTGCCCCTCACTTATAATGCCCCCCTGTCTTGGGCCGCTAACATATATGTGCTTCGACTTATAATGCCCCGTAATGTTCCCCTCACATATAATGCCCCCTGTCCTGCACCCTCAGGGGGCATTTTAAGTAAGGGGCACATAAAAGGGGGCATTATAAATCAGAGCACATTATTTGTTAGCGGCACATGACAGGGGGGCATTATAAGTGAGGGGCACATAACGGGGCCCTGTCAGTCTGCCGGAAGTGGCCATTCCAATGTCCCCCGCAGGAAGCCGCGGACAACACATGGGATACATGGAGGGGGCATGTCGGCCAGCACTTCGTGCAGGGTTCAGCCCACCCCCTTACAGCAGACTGCAGGGGCCCTGTTCAGGAGATTGTAGGGGGGCCTAGCGCTCGGATGACCCACAATCTATAACTTATCCTCTGTCTCCGCGTCTAAATAGGCTGTAAATAAATGAAAAATAGATGCTGGCAGCAGTGGGATAGATAGAAAGATAGATATGAGATAGATAGATAGATAGATATATACAGCAGGTAAAGCAGCACACAAGATAGTCCAGAAGTAAAGGGTGCACGCTGTGGTCGGACCAGAGCCCCAAGGTCCCTGCAGATATAGTGATGTCAAACACAGACAGCACTCCAGATTAAGGTGCAAAATAGAAGTGGCTTTATTCACACCAAATAGTGCAAGGCGACGTTTCGACCACCTCCCCTAATGCAGACTACGGGAGGTGGTCGAAACGTCGCCTTGCACTATTTGATGTGAATAAAGCCACTTCTATTTTGCACCTTAATCTGGAGTGCTGTCTGTGTTTGACATCGCTGTAGATAGATAGATAGATAGATAGATAGATAGATAGATCGATAGATAGGAGATAGATATGAGATAGATAGATAGATAGATATGAGATAGATAAATGGATAGATAGATATGAGAGATAGATAGAAGATAGATAGATAGATAGGAGATAGATATCAGAGAGATAGATAGATATGAGAGAGATAGATAGATAGATAGATATGAGATAGATAGATATGATATAGATAGATAGATATGATATAGTTAGATAGATATGATATAGATAGATATGAGAGATAGATAGGAGATAGATAGACAGATAGATCAGTGTTCCCCAACCAGGGTGCCTCCAGCTGTTGTAAAACTACAACTCCCAGTATGCCCACAAAGCCAAATAGAAGCTGGGAGTTGTAGTTTTACTACAGTTAGAGGCCTCTGCTGGGAAACACTGATAAGAGTCCCCCTTTACCTCTCACTGTCTCCTGACCCCCCCCCCCTCCTCCTCACCCCAAAGTTACTTACCATGAAGGGCAGGGGGGGTCTGGAGGCATTGGGTGGGTGTCCGGGCCTGTGGTGGAGGTGCAGGAAACTCAGCCCGGCCTGCAGGAAATACAGAGGAGTGAGAGGGGGAGGAGCTTATCTCTCTTCCCAGCCCCTGCACAGTGTAATGCCTGCAGACTGAATGATGCTGAGACCGAAGCATCTTCAGTACTGACAGGCAGCCTGCAGAGGATGGTGTCCCCGCGGTTCACACGGTGAAAATGCTGCAGGTGAGGGGACAGTGGAGCCGGGGCTGACAGCTCCCGCTCATCAATACTATAGTATCGGGAGGGGCAGCAATCTCGGGGGGGGGGGGGGGGGAGGCAATTGCCGTTGCCCCCCTCCCTGGATCCGCCACTGACTCTACAGTGGGCAATTACGCCATTCAGTTCCGGACTCTTGGCTCAGAATTATCGTGGAATAATGAGGCTCTCTGCGCGACCTTCAAGAAAGGTTTATTCAGCCACATCAAAGATGTTCTGGCCGCACGAGAGATACCCTCAACCCTGTCTGAACTATTCCATTTGGCCACCCGCATTGATATGCGTTTTTCAGAAAGGCGACAGGAGCTACGCCGAGAAAAGGATCTTGTTCACACCAGGCGGTTTCCCCGCCTAACACCTCTCTTCCAGCATCCGCTGCAACCTGTGACTGTGCCTTCCGTCGAGGAGACTATGCAAGTGGATCGGTCTCGCCTGACCAAACTTGAGAGGACTCGCCGAAGGAATGAGAACCTTTGCCTGAAGGACTGTCCTATTCGTCCTCCGCGTCTGGGAAGACGCACGCACCTAGTAAACGTGGGAGAGGCGTTACTGGGTGTGGATTCTACCTCTCCATGCCTGACTATTTCTAAACGAATTTCTTTGCCTGCTAAATCTGCCTTTTCTGCCATGGCCTTTCTGGACTCTGGTTCAACAGGTAACTTCATTGAGTCAACAGATTCAACATCCCTGTGACCCGTCTCGACAAGCCTCTCTTCATTTCTTCTGTGAGTGGACAGAATCTGGACTGTACCGTGTGCTATCGCACAATGCCCTTGCGCATGAACGTAGGTGTCCTCCATCATGAGGAGATTTAATTTTTTGTGCTTCCCAACTGTACTTCTGAAGTTCTACTTGGCTTGCCTTAGCTCCAGCTCCACTCTCCTACGCGTGACTGGTCTTCTGGGGACATTAGAAGTTGGGGTCCTACCTGTCACCAGCGATGCTTTAAGACCTTACCCATCAGTCAAGTAACCGTCTTTTCTTCTCTGCCAGACCTGCCTAAGGCCTACCAGGACTTTTCCGATGTTTTTTGTAAAAAGCAAGCCGAAGTCTTACCACCACACAGACCCTTTGACTGCCCTATTGACTTGCTTCCTGGTACTTCTCCACCTCGTGGCAGGATTTATCCTCTCTCTGTCCCAGAGACCCAAGCCATGTCCGAGTATGTTCAAGAAAATAAAAAAAAAAGGATTTATCAGAAAATCTTCATCTCCTGCTGGAGCAGGGTTCTTCTTCGTTGCTAAGAAAGATGGAACCCTACGTCCATGCATCGATTACCGCGGTTTAAATAAAATTACCGTTAAGAACCGTTATCCACTCCCCCTTATCTCTGAACTGTTTGACCGTCTGCGGGGAGCGAAAATTTTTACCAAACTCAATCTAAGAGGGGCTTATAATCTTATCCGTATACGTGAAGGAGACGAGTGGAAGACTGCATTCAACACCCGTGGCAGACATTTTGAATATCTTGTCATGCCTTTCGACCTTTGCAATGCCCCAGCAGTTTTCCAGGACTTTGTCAATGAAATTTTTCATGACATGCTATATACCTGTGTAGTAGTCTACCTGGATGACATTCTTATTTTTTCTTCTAACCCTGAGGAACATCGCCTCCATGTCCGTCAGGCGTTACAGCGCCTACGCAAAAATCACCTTTATGCTAAGATTGAAAAATGTCTCTTTGAACGCAGCAGTCTACCTTTCTTGGGTTACATTGTGTCCAGCCAAGGCCTTCAAATGGATCCTGACAAACTTTCTGCGGTTGTGGATTGGCCACCCCCCTCTGGATTGCGAGCTATCCAACGCTTCCTCGGGTTTGCTAACTACTATCGTCAATTTATTCCCCACTTCTCCTCCATCGTTGCACCTATTGTAGCATTGACCAAAAAAGACGCGAACCCGAGGTCCTGGCCACCAATGGCAGAGGAGGCCTTTAATCTGCTCAAGGCTGCCTTCGCTTCTGCACCTGTTCTGTCCAGGCCTGACCCCTCGAAGCCTTTTATCCTCGAAGTAGATGCTTTTTCTGTCGGTGCCGGTGCGGGTGCCGTTTTAACTAAAAAAAACACTACTGGGAAAAATCGCACGTGTGTTTTTTTCTCCAAGACATTCTCTTCTGCAGAAAAAAATTATTCGATTGGAGATCGTGAGCTTTTGGCTATTAAATTGGCACTCGAGGAGTGGAGACATCTTTTAGAGGGGTCCCTGCATCCCATCATCATTTACACTGGCCATAAAAATGTATCGTATCTCAAGACTGCCCAGCGAATTTCATTTTCGTCCAGCTGACAAGAACGTCACGTTCCACCGATGTTTCTGAATCTGAAGCCCCTCCACAGCACATCATACCTCCTGAGTGTCTCATCTCCTCCACTCCTACCACTCTTGTGCAAGTTCCTCCAGGGAAGACTTTTGTACCTCCACGCCTTCGCCTCAAGATTCTTAAATGGGGTCACTCTTCTCTTTTGGCCGTACATGCTGGTGTCAAGAAGTCGGTGCAGTTGATTTCCAGACACTATCGGTGGCCCTCCTTGGAGAAGGATGTGACTGATTTTGCTCGGGCTTGAACTACCTGTGCCCGTGACAAGACTCCACGCCAGAAGCCAGCAGGTCCCCTCCTTCCTTTACCTGTACCTGAACAGCCATGGTCCCATATTGCTATG
Organism: Hyla sarda; assembly: GCF_029499605.1. Classification (NCBI taxonomy): domain Eukaryota; kingdom Metazoa; phylum Chordata; class Amphibia; order Anura; family Hylidae; genus Hyla; species Hyla sarda. Next base: position 333,123,137 of record NC_079191.1, read on the forward strand.
GACTTCATCACCGATCTGCCACCGTCCCGCAATAATACAGTCATCTGGGTGGTCGTTGACCGTTTTTATAAAATGGCTCATTTTGTTCCTCTGCTGGGTCTTCCTTCTGCGCCACAATTGGCAAAACTATTTTTTCTTCATATTTTTCGCTTCCACGGGCTTCCCACGCACATCGTCTCAGACAGAGGCGTCCAGTTTGTTTCTAAAATTTGGAGGGCACTCTGCAGTCAATTAAAAATCAAACTAAATTTTTCTTCTGCTTACCACCCTCAATCCAACGGTCAAGTGGAAAGAGTAAATCAGATACTTGGTGACTACCTGCAACATTTTGTCTCCTCTCGCCAAGATGATTGGGTGGACCTCCTGCCCTGGGCTGAATTTTGGTACAATTTTAAAAACTCTGAGTCTTCTTCCAAGTCCCCATTTTTTGTGGTGTACGGCCGTCACCCGCTTCCCCCCTCCCCATCCCCACTTCCTCTGGGGTTCCTGCTGTGGATGAATTGACGCAAGATTTTTCTTCCATTTGGCGTGAGACTCAAAAGTGGCTTCTACTGGCCTCATCTCGAATAAAGGGGCATGCTGATAAAAAGAGAAGGGTTCCTCCGGTATTTTCCCCTGGTGACAAGGTATGGCTTTCTGCTAAGTACATTCGATTCTGTGTACCCAGTTACAAGTTGGGCCCCCGATTTTTAGGCCCTTTCAAAGTCAAAAAACAAATCAACCCTGTCTCTTACCAACTTCATCTGCCCTCCTCTCTCCATATTCCTAACTCTTTCCATGTCTCTCTACTCAAACCTGTTGTTCTTATCCTCTATTCTCCCAAAGTCACTCTTCCTGCTCCTGTCTCTGGATCCTCTGATTTCTTCTCTGTGAAAGAGATCCTCGCTTCCAGGGTTGTCCGAGGTAAAAGATTTTTTTCTTGTTGATTGGGAAAATTGTGGCCCCTAAGAGAGGTCTTGGGAACCCGAGATCAATATCCTTGACAAGGAACTCATTCGTAAATTTCTGGGTTCCAAAAAGAAGGGGAGACCCAAGGGGGGGGGGTACTGTATAGACATGTGCAATTCGTTTCGTAACGAACATGGAACGAAACAAATTTTCCCGTTTTCGGATGTTCGTTATGAAAAGAATGCACGAAAAAAAAATCACAAAATCCCGAAATAGAATACGAATACGAATATACAGTTAATGAATGCATTCGTTAACTAACGCATAACGAATATGCGTGTTAACGAACAACGAATGCATTCGTTATCAGTATACCGAATGTCGGGGCCATGCATCAACTGCTATCCGGCAGCGGATAATGCTTAAGCTGCTGCCGGATAGCAGTAGAAGCAGCCCGGGCAGGTTCACTCACCTTTCCGCGCTGCTCCGGGCCTTCCTCCGGTGGGTCCTGGGCTGGTCCGGGGCCTTCATATGGGTCTCCCTCTGACGTCCCTCTGCCGCCGTGCACGCCGTCCCGTCATCCAATAGCAACGGCGTGCGGCAACTACGTGATGACGTCGCTACGGAGGCCCAGTAAGGCCTTGCGGCAGACAACGGAGGACCGGAGAAGACCAATAGAGCCCAGCAGAGCCCAGCAGAGTACCGAAGAGGACTAGGAGAGCCCAGCGGAGGCCCAGGGACACCATCTGGAGCAGCGGGGACAGGTGAGTAGGACTTTACTTTTTTACATTGCACGAATCCCTAAACATATGAATTACCATCGTATGTTGAGGGATCACTAGACATGTGCAGAACCAAAAATCTGAATTAACGAATGCATTTGTTGTTTTTAACGAATGCATCCGTTTTTTAAACGAATGCATCCGAAAACGAAAAAAAAATTAGCGGATGCATCCGAAAACCGAATATGACGAATGCACAGCATTCCGAATATTCACAGAACCGAACATTTTTAAAAAACGAAAACGAACAAAACGAGAAAAAAAAAACTAAATTTTTGGTTCTGCACATGTCTAGTACTGTAACGTCAAGCGCTCCGGGTCCTACTGCTTCCCCGGAGCGCTCGCGGCATTACTCTGCTTGCAGCGCTCCAGTCGGTGCTGCTGACCAAGAGCGCTGCTACCCTGTCACCGGAGGGCATGCGATCCACGGGACGGGATGTGCCCGCTCACGGATCGCATCCCATGTCTCTTCTCACCTGCCCCGTCCTTCCTCTGTCCCGTCCCGGCGTGCGCGGCCCCGCTCTCTTGGGCGCGCGTGCACCGGCTCTCTGAAATTTAAAGGGCCAGTGCACCACTAAATGGTGCCTGGCCCAATCAAGTCCAATCACTGTTTTCCCTATAAAACATCACTTCCCCTTCCTGTCCCTCCCGGATCTTGTTGCCTAGTGCCTAGTGAAAGCGTTCCAGTGTGTCCTTTGCCTGTGTTTCCATAATCTTTGCTGTTGACCCCGACTACTAACCTTGCCGCCTGCCCTGACCTTTCTGCTACGTCTGACCTTGCCTTGTCCTTTTGTACTGCGCCATCTCAGCCGCCAGAGAGGTTGAGTCGCTACCGGGTGGAACGACCTGGGGGTTACCTGCCGCAGCAAGTCCATCTCGCTTTGAGGCGGGCTCTGGTGAATACCAATAACCCCTTAGACTCTGTTCCCCTGGAACGGCCCACGCCATCACCTCTCTGGCACAGAGGATCCACTTCCAGTGTTCTCACCCTCGAACGCCAGCCCGGATCCTGACACTAGTCTTTCGTTTCTCGGCTACATCGTCTCTCATCAAGGCCTGCAGATGGATCCAGAAAAATTGTCTGCAGTATTAAATTGGCCTCGTCCTTCTAGTCTATTCAACGCTTTCTGGGATTCGCTAATTATTACCGTCAATTCATTCCTCGTTTCTCTTCCTTGGTTGCTCCAATCGTGGCTCTCACTAAAAAATGCACTAATTCCAAATCTTGGTCTCCTGAGGCCGAACAGGCCTTCTACCATCTCAAGTCTGCCTTTGCCTCTGCTCCCATGCTAGACCTGATCCGGAGAAGCCTTTTGCCTTGGAGGTTGATGCCTCATCAGTTGGAGCCGATGCTGTTCTTACTCAGAAAAACGCCAAGGGCAAAACTGTATCTTGTGGATTATTTTCTAAGACTTTCTCACCTGCTGAGAGGAACTACTCCACCATAGATCGAGAACTCCTTGCTATCAAACTTGCCTTGGAAGAATGGCGACATCTATTGGAAGGGTCTTCTAATCCGGTTAGCATCTACTCAGACCATAAGAATCTTTTGTACCTTCAGTCTGCTCAGCGTTTGAATCCCCGCCAGGCTAGGTGGTCTTTGTTCTTTTCTAGATTCAATTTCTTCATCCACTTCCATCCAGCCAGCAAGAACACTAGAGCTGGTGCTCTCTCCAGGTCCTCTGACATCGTAGGTTTGGACTCCTCACCAAGCCATATTATTCCTCCAGATCGCTTGATTTCCGCTGCTCCTGACGATATTCAACAAGTTCCTCCAGGAAAAAATGTTGTGCCTGCCAGATTGAGATGCAAGGTTCTGAAATGTGGTCATTCTTCTTTGTTGGCAGGTCATCCTGGAGTACGTAAGACTTTACTTCTGATCTCTCTGCGTTACTGGTGGCCGCAACAAGAACGAGATGTCTCCGATTTTGTTAGTTGTTGTATCACTTGTGCCAGAGACAAGACTCCTCGACCGAAACCTGCTGGACTCTTACAGCCTTTGCCCATTCCAGAGACACCCTGGTCCCATATCACTATGGATGTTATCACTGATCTGCCACCATCCCATAACAACTCGGTCATTTGGGTCGTGGTTGATCAGTTCTACAAGATGGCTCATTTCATCCCTCTACCTGGTCTCCCATCTGCTCCACAGCTGACAAAGTACTTTTTGCTACATATCTTCTGTCTACATGGTCGTCCACTACATATCGTTTCGGACTGCAGAGTTTAGTTTGTTTCTAAGTTCTGGAGAGCTCTCTGTACCCGTCTAGACATCAAATTGGACTTCTCAGCCTACCACCCTCAGTCTAACGGACAAGTGGAGAGGGTTAATTAAATTCTGGAGACTTACAGCCGGCATCATCTGCCACACAGGTTATGTGGATCCACTTCCTCCGTTGTTCCTGTCTTCCTAACCATGAGTGTTACACCCCATAGCAAACCTTTCCTGCTCTGGACAGTTCCTGACATGGAAAAAAACTACTAGGCACCTCCTGAATCTTCTAACTTCACATATGCATATGGTATAGACATGCCACATATGTAATTTGCTTTCTCTCAGACACGGAGTCCCATATTGAATGCTATATTTGCTCTACCAATAAAGGGTTGTCCATTTCAGACAATACATTTTTCTAAGAAAGGTCTCATAACATTAAGCTGTTCACATTGTCTCCTGTTGTTGGGGCAATTGGAGGTCAGTTATAATCCGTGGGAAAACCGAGCAGCAAGATACCTTTATGAATATACAATGTTATTAATATATGAATTTTCCTCTCCACAAGGGCTGCATGATAACTGAGGCGTTATGTAAAGTCTGCCCTGACCAGGAACATACATCTCACAATTATTGTAAATAAAGTGTATTGAAAAGGTGAATTGAAAAGAATGTACTTCTAGGATGTGCTTACAGAGTACAGTCTGTAAAGTGCAATTCCATGTGTCTTTATCTGAAACCTCTGACCTTGCAAGCTGCAGACAATAAGACTGTATTCATTTACCAGTTGCAAATCCATAGAAACATCTTAGTATTTTTACTGTAACATTGCTATCTAGTGGTTATTTAAGAAATTACATGGAATAAGCAAATTACATATTTTTAAAGTAGATCAATCAGGTCATCTATGATACCTTAAAGGGTTATTCTAAAGGAGATTTATCAAAACCTGTCCAGAGGAAAAGTTGATGAGTTGCCCATAGCAACCAATCAGATTCCTTCTTTCATTTTTAACAAGGCCTCTGAAAAATTAAAGGGGTACTCCGGTGCTTACACATCTTATCCCCTATCCAAAGGATAGGGGATAAGATCCCTGATCGCGGGAGTCCCGCCGCTGGGGACCCCCGTGATCTTGCACTCGGCACCCCGTTTGTAATCAGTCCCCGTTTGTAATCAGTCCCACGGCCGGCGGCGTGTGACGTCACGCCTCCTCCCCCGTATGACGTCATGCTCCGCCCCTCAATGCAAGCCTACGGGAGGGGGTGTGATAGCTTCCACGCCCCCTCCCATAGGCTTGCATTGAGGGGCGGAGCGTGATGTCACACGGGGGCGGAGGCGTGACGTCAAACGCCGCCGGCTGTGTGGTCGCCGGTAATCAGACCCCGAGCGAACATGCTCCGGGGACTGATTACAAACGGGGTGCCGCGTGCAAGATCTCGGGGGTCCCCAGCAGCGGGACTCCCGCGATCAGGCATCTTATCCCCTATCCTTTGGATAGGGCATAAGATGTGTAAGCACCGGAGTACCCCTTTAAAGAAGCGATCTGATTGGTTGCTATGGGCAACTCAGCAACTTTTCCTCTGGACAGGTTTTGATAAATCTCCCTTTTATAACTTGTAAAATATTGAGTAACCTCTACAAGCAGCCGACGGCCTCTGATGGCCTCATTGTGAAGATTTACCCATATACAGCAAGTATAAATCATATTATCCACAACACATAAAAACATCCCATCCACTGAGGGTCCCCATATTAATTGAGAGATCATTAAATACAATTTGATAAATAAATCAATAACTAAATACATCAATCAATAACTAAATCTAGATAATATACAGCACATATCAGAAGAATTACATTACTGCTTAAGTATTGCTGTGTAATTAAGTAATCCGTCCATCTCCCATAAATAAAATACTTCAGAATAGAAGATATATCAAAAGCAGGAATTAACATTTTGAAGTGATATCCTTTACCTGCACATTGACACTTAGAATTAGATATACCCTGTACAGTGTTTCACTCACCCATCCATGTACTCAATGCCTGATATGGAACAATATTCTCCAGCGATAGTCTGATAACAACAGAATTTTGGTGCAATATGTACTACAATGAAGTATATTACAGTTTATAAAGGGGGAAATGAATCATTTTGGGGGTACATTATATTACAATTTATATATGGGGCATGTTGTAATTATGAGGGCACAGTATATTGCAGTTTACACAGAGGCATTGCACATTACGGTTTTTACAGTCAGCACAGTGTAATTCTGGGGGCTAAGTAAATAAAATTTTATATATTTAGAGCACGGTATATTACAGTTTATCGAGAAGGCACATGATATTTTGCGGGGCACAGTGAATTACATTTTATACAGGGGCACAGTGTAATTCTGGGGGCTTTGTGTATACAGCTTATACAGGGATGGGATACGTTGGACAAACTGTGAGACCTATAAAAATGAGAATTAATGAGCACAAAAGCGCTATTCGCACATATAAAAAAGAAAAGAATTTCAGGAAGGAACACAGGAACAAAAGAAAAATATGAAACCAGCGTAGCGAGGCATTTTTTGAAAAACTACATAATGTGAACAAGTTAAGATGGTAGATATTGGAAAATATTGAAGGGCAGAATAAGGAAGAAATTAAGACAAAGCTTCTAAGAAGTGAGGTACGCCGGATCCAGAAATTGTGTACGATGCAGCCCCATGGGATTAATGAGAGTTGTAATTTCAATGTATTTTTATGAAATATTATTTCTATAGAAATATTACTGCTTCTATCATAATCCATATACATTGTTTTACTCTTTCACCGAAGGTGATAGAAGCAGTACAGTTTATACAGGGAACACTTTGTAATTCTGGAAGTACAGTATATTACAATTTGTAGAGGGGACATTGTGTGTAACACTCACGTTTCAGAAGACAGGAACCCTGGTGGATGTGGATCCGCTGGACCTGTGTGGCAGATGAATTAGACCGTACCGGTGAGCAGAGTCTAAGGTGCCGCTGGTTTTCACTACAGCCTGACGCAAAGCGAGATGGACTTGTTGCAGCAGGCGGAACCAAGTTCGCTACCCCACAGGGGACTGAGGATATGTGAGGCACAGGAGGGATAAGACAGCTCGTAGTCAGGATAGCAGAAGGTCAGGGATGGCGGCACAGTAGCATAGTCAGGAACGTAGCAAATGGTCAGTAGGCAGGCGGCAAGGAGCATGGTCAGGTCACAGAACAAAGGATCAGATACATGGCAAGGCAATAACAGGAATGCTTTCTCTCAGGCTCCAGGCAACAAAGAACCGGCAGGGAGGGTGGAGGAATTTATCAATGAGCCACAGGTGAATTACACTAATGAGCACACTGGCCCTTTAAATCTTAAAGCTCCGGAACACGCGCACACCCTAGGGGGCGGGGACAGGCGTGCCAGAGCAGAGCGGCAGAGGCGAGGGAAGGAAAAGCACCAGGAGAGTGACAGACTGGGGCTCGCATGCAAGCGCATCCTGCGATGCGAGTCCCAGCCTCACCGGCAGCAGAAAGGTAACGGGACCATGCGCTCACGGCCAACGTGTGTGGCCGGAGCGCATAACGTAACATTGTTTAATTATAGAGGCACAGTATAGTGCAGTTTATACAGATGCAATTTTTTATTCATTGGCAAAGTATATTACAGTTTCTATAGGGGCTATGTGTTATGTTATAGGCTAGTCACTTCTTGACACGTTTGGTTGTGTTTTGTGATGGAACGTTAACCTAGAATGGGGCTTGTGAAATGTGCCGAAAGAAAATCTTGAGCATCGGCCTTGGGCATCCCAGTTTGGAATACCTGGAAATTCCACAACAGGGCATCAGCAGCGGTATCAACATGTTGTTTGAGCTGCCCCATTTTATCCAAAGTAGGGGGGGAGGAATGTGACTAAATATGAGTGTTTTAGATGTACTTGGCGTAGTATACCGCCATATATTGGGGCACAGCTGTATGTGCTGATGGCTAACAGACTACCCAACCAGAGCTTTTTATCTGTGATAATGTCTACTGAGTAACTTTGTATGTATGCTAGCCCAGTTAGTTAGTGAAATTGTATGAGCGCTGTTGTTGCTTTGGTTGAAATATGATCTATGGTAGCCATAAAAGGAACCCTACATACATATAGCCCAAAGTCCACTAGTTTGAAAAGGTATTGATTTACCTCATCTCTCCTATACAGACTAGCAGAACATATGATGTCCCTGTATAAGCTGAAAGTCATAACAAATCCAGGGATATTGAGCTTAATGTTAAATCTATGATCTTTGACTTCCATAATTACTGAGGTTAACAAACACCTCGTGTGAAGTTATGAAGTGACACTAGATCAATGTCTCTATCTTCAAATATGCCTTTTGAACCCCCCTTTTCCCGGGGATGGAAGTGTGCAGGGTGTTACGGGACTCCATAGATTCCAATTTATATTGCATGTCATGTACTGTGTTTAAACTTTACAGATATGAGTGACCCTGACCAGGGCACATTCTGGGGAATGAGCGGTGAAATGATGCTGGGAAAGTGGTGGTGCTCCAAATAAATTAAGAGTGCAGAAAATACTAACATTTGATGATGTGAAGTACCCGATGAACTCAAATCTCTGAAGACTGGATATGCCGCATATGCATGAAATGCCTTTATCCAAATTGTTAAACGTTGCTACTTAACCTATGGAAGACATTAGGGCTCATTCACACTATGTATCTTTTAAGCAGAATTCCATTCCAGAATTCTGCTTGGAAAATACTGTGCAGCAGACTTTAGCTGTTAGCCGGCAAGTCACACAGAGCTTCAGCCAATCACTGGCCGAGGCGGGACATTGCTGCGGCCGGTGATAGGCTGAAGCTCCGTGTGACGTGCCGGGCTAACAGGAAGTAAGAAGAATACAGCCCAGGGACCGAACACCTGTACCGGAGCTCCGGAGGCTCGTTGGCAGGTAAGAGAAAGTGTGTTTTCTTTTATTTTGCAGCCCAAACGGGATAAAATGATTAAAGTGTGCACCGGAGTACTCCTTTAATTCTTCTCAATGTGATTCTGCTGCACCATTCACACTTCATTGTGATTCTGCTTGAAAAATTCTGACCCAAGACTCCAACGAAGAAAGAACATGTTCATTACTTTGTCGGATTCAGCTCTGAAGCTCATCTATTGAGCCGATGCATTTCCAAGTGGCCCTAGTGCTGGCTTGTTTTGCCTGCACCTGCTACAGATGAAATCTCAACTCAGAATTTATCCACAGATTCCTTAGTGTAAATCAGCCCTTATACAGAATGTTCTGTTAACATATGACATTGGCCGGAGTATGCACATGAAGCTTCGAGTGCCACCGTAGGCATATCTTCGAACTTACATGTGCACAAACTATGTGATAGAACAAACATGATGAGATATGTCTAATAGGGGTACAGTAAATTACAAGTTTATTCAGGTATGCACAGTGTAATTCTTGGTGTATGGTAAATTATAGTTTTCATAGGTGACACAGTATAATTCTGGGGGCATAGCATATTATATTTCATACAGAGTGAAGGAACAGTGTAGTTTTGGGGGCAACGTAGATTACAGTTTATTCGTGGGCACAGTGTAATTCTGGAGCAAAGAATATTACAGATCATGCAGCAAGCCAAACTTCCTGCTCTGATTCTTTTATAAATGGCTAATGTGTACGTCAATACTAACATATTTACTCAATAAAAGGACTTAAACGGACTAAAACGTTCTTGATAAATAGAAGACTTAGACTGATAGAACATAGCATATATTAATATAATTAAAAATGTATACATTTAAAAAAAATAAATGATACAATCATGGGTGTCCGCAGAAACTCTTCCAAGAGGATGGGGGGCTTAATTTTTATGTCATCCATGCTCCGCCTCTTTTTGACAGTGTCATGAAGTATATATAGAAGCATAGTTAATATCACATAATGCACAGGCATGAAGACCCTAATGCAAACGCTTGATAGAAACATCAAGGTGCCTTTTTCCGATTTGAGTGTTGCAGTTTCTGGTATGTTTTTACATTATAGGTAATGAATGCCCCATAGTTATCATACACACTTGATCATATATTTATACATAACATGGTGCATAAATTAGCATTAACATAAAGAACATATTAGAAACTGAAACACTTAAATTAGGAAAGTGTTACCTGTAACTGTCCCTGTGTGTAGCCTACCTCACTCACTGACATCACCTGCGCAGCGAGAGAGTCAGCTCCAGCTTTTACATGAGTCTGCACTGTAGACTGTAGCCTGTTTACAATTCTTTGTGGATCTATCATTGAGTCGCAAACAAACAATTTTACAAGCATCCTTGGGAAAGGAAGAAGGGGGCATAACCCCAAAGACACACACACAATGATGTAAGTGACCGGCACTGCCAACACCTGCACAAGTTGTGCTGACCATAATTCTTTGCTCTAGCATAGAAACAGGATGATCTGTTGCGAGATGAGAACAGTTGCATATAGTGGAGCAGCAGAAAAAAAAACATTTTAATGACCATTTTTTGACAGTTAATATATGGGAGTGTTAATTGTTGTATCTCAGCATAGACAAGGGCTTATAGGGCTGTATTCTGCCTAGTAATTGGTTTCCAATTTTAGGGTCAAGAGAAAACCGTAGCACTAAAACGAGAATTTCTAAGCAGTATTACTGAAAATGCACAGATAGGGTTAAGTTTCTCACTGAATATATAGAGCATTGTGTCAGTGGCAAAGAACACCATGCGTCCCACACTTTAGTAAATTTCTTCGGGAACTTCCTATTTTTGTACATAAATTGAGAAAATTTCAACTAATGCATTAACCAATTTCCTCCAACTATTCAGGGTGGGAAAGCGCGTGTCCATCCAATGAAGGTCAATAGTCTTTTTTACTAAAAAAACAACACCTCTCATATAAAAAAAATTAGTGTGATGTGGCCAAGTTTCCTCCAACAGTACACCAAAAAATACCAATAAGTCTAAAGGGGTAGAGGGGGGCCTTAAGCGTTCATAATAATTGGACCACTTCACCCCAAAAGAATAACTTATAGGGACAAGCCCAAATCAAGTGCCAAAAGTCAGTCCTAGGGGCATGACAGTGGTGGCAGTGGTCAGAGGATGAGCAGCCAATCCAAAATAGATGTGTAGGTGTAATGTATCTATAATGGATCATATAAAGATGGATATGTTTATTATTAGCTGTTGAAGACCCTGCTAAATGAAAGATTAAATCTCATCCATGTTATCCAACATCAAAGCAAGAATATATAAGTCTCAGCTGAAAGGGGAGATTGGGCAATTTTGGTGTGAATGAGATAAGGGTAGAGGATGGACACAAGCCCCCTGGGCAATTGGATTTCAATACTTCAATCCATGGATAGGCATAGATGGACAGTTTCACTATGGGCATGTCGCAAGTGTAGATAACAATAAAAGGCATTTCTGTGGACAGCATGGTCCATCTGGTGCTGGGTGAAGGACTTAAATACATTATCTAAATAAACATTCTCTAGAGACACAAGCCCCAGGGCTATCCAGAATTGTGGATCCAGGGGTTAGGATATATGAGTGAAAGATGAATTACGCCACTGTGTTATGTGGTACATCAACAAAAGCATACCCCTTTAGTCCTCTTCCATACCAAAGTGGCTAGCTAATGGAGTGGTAGGAGGATCCTCCCACCCACTGATGAGCCATCTAATAGAGGATGGAGGGAAGGGGCACAACAAACATAGGCCAAATGATTTTAGAATCCCCAGGTCCTAAATGTATTTCTAACATATGGAAGCAAAGGTAATACATTACAAGCTAAATTCCTGGCAGAGTCATGATTCACATATATCCCCAAGTACTTGAACACAGTGATCACCAGTAAACCACTCCACACAGGAGACCAGTCCCCTTGACTTAGGGCATGACTACAGATTTGGACCAATTGATCCTTAGTCCAGAGTAAGTCACAAAGTTGTCTACAAGGGCAATGTCACGGGGGAAAGTAGATACCGTCCGAGACATGAACAGCACCATCATATATGGTACAGTTCATGTCTATTATACATGATCACTGTATAATCCTATCCTCCCGATGCCACTCCACTGCCACTGAGAAAAGAAGCGAAGACAGGGGTCACCCATGGCTTACGCCTTTCCCAAGGGAGACCAATGAGGAGCAGACACAATTGACTGCCTCTTGCGCTCTAGTATTAAAGAGGTATTCCAGTTGAAAACAATTTTTTTCATATCAACTGGCTCCAGAAAGTTAAACAGATTTGTAAATTGCTTCTATTAAAAAATCTTAATCCTTCCAGCGCTCACACCATCTCCGCTACTTGACATCCCAGTTGTGAACCACTGGGCAGTATTACCTAGCAGACAGGCAAGTGTGACACCAGATACTAGCCTCTACACCAGCGTGGTAATCCTCCTCTCAACTGCTAGTTGCGCATCGCATTCGGACAGCAGGTAACATCAGCCAGCAGGCCAGGTGCAAACCCAGGCCAACCAGCGAGCAAGCTTCAATTTCTCTGCATTCTTCTATGAATTACTATAAACTGTTACATTTCTGGCATATTTTATCAGTACTAATACGAGTGTAATTATCAAGGACTTTATCTTGGACGCAAACACTTCCCAACGCTCTAAGAGTTATATACGGGACTTTGCAAATCATTTTATTCCTATAGGTGACAGAAACCCTTCTTCTCCACGGAAGGTTTCTGTCCTCCCTAAGCTCGCCTTATATTTTATTATTCCAGTCTTGTCACACTATATTTGATTTAGGTATTTTAACATTTTATATTAGTGTGCTGACCCTGTAGAAAGGGCCCTGCTCAGGGTTCAGGTCAACATTATTTCATTAATTTACCTTTTATAATAAAACACAATCTTGAGAAACCAGCTACATCTTAGCCCTTCTTCATCCTACATATGTATCTATATTTTTTTTTATATAAATACCTATAGACTGTATACATGTATACTTTTATAATTGAGCTATCTGTTCCTTGTGGTCTGAAAACTTACTCATTTCTATCCATTATCTAACAAGTACTTGCTAAACTATATTTTGCTCCTTTGTAGTTCAGGTATCAGGACACCCCATCTCTGACAGTTCTCCGCTTACAGTCTGCTTCCTACGGGGGGCCGGACCTGTAGACGTGGCATCACAGTGCCGCACTGCCAATCACTGGCCACAGCTGTGTCCCGCCTCGGCCAGTGATTGGTAAGTGGCACTGTCAGTTCCCCTAAACATTATCTGCAACATCGTATGGCCATTGTTTAGAGCAAAGGGGTATGGTTTCGGCTGCATGTTGGAACATGGCCTTCTGGTTTTCTCTCACAGTGTAGTTTTGCTTTGAGGTTTTGAAGCCAAAACCAGAGGTGGAGCATTATGTATTAGCTAAAATAAAGAAAAGGTGCTACTTCAAATCGTTTTTTTATTCGATTCCACGCGTGAAGTGGATTTAAAATAAGAGTAGAAGAAGGATCTATTCTTTATATTACCTAATTCATTATCCTCCCCTATTCAATCACTTTGTATGTGATTTTTTTTCTCTAATTTTATTAGCAAGATGCTAATATTGTACAAGTGTTCCCTTTATAATTTTTTCTGTTTTGGTTACAGTCCTGTTGTACAAAAATGTGCAAAAACTGCCCTTAATAGACAGCGCTTTAAAGAATTTACCCCCATAAGGTTATTTTAGTACATACTTCCCAGACAGTAATGGACATGCTTAGGAAGGATCCGTGCTTGTCTTTGGGCTAATTGGCTATGTTGTGAGATTACTATAATGCAATGGCTATCTTTTTGTGAACTGGCTATTTCCTGTTGGAGTTCGATCCCTAAATTACAAGTCCCATGATTCTTTGTTTGTAAGTGTGAGGTCACTTTTCTCCCTCCAACACATCAGCCACCCCACCCATTGAAACACACTTGTGATCTTTCCATACAATAGACCAGTGTTTTATGACCAGGAGGCCTCCAGCTGTTTTAAAACTACAATTCTTTCAGAATGATCTCCCTTCCACCCACCATTTGCTCCACGTATTGAAGCAAAGACAGGCTCTCTCTGAACCCCAGAGTAGTTGTCATGTCATGTCTCGGATTGCACTGCAACCTAGAAAAATCTGAGACAACAGTCACTTTGTATGCTGTTAAAAATAAACATTGGGGGCAAAAATCACAGAAGAATTGCGAGACCACTATGAAACACAGGTACAGACACTATATTATGAACTACACTAATTTTACAGCCCCTGTAGTATAGTTACATAATAAAAAAATAAACCTGAAATACCCCTTTAATCTTAACATATAAAATATTCCAGCTGGGATCATGCAGACACTGCACTTGAACTCCATATGACATGTCCACAATAAATTCCAGAAATGCATATTTGTTATTTCATGAAACAAAACAGAGAATAGTATGAAAAGCATGTTAAGTATTTATTCATGAATGTTGTGAAATACAAACACAGACTTTTTTATGGCAGAGTAACATCCTCCAACTTATTTGTCACAAAACAAGTTTATAATGGAATACACAAAAATAATTATCTGGACTGGGCATGGACATGTGACATATGACCAAGGCATGATCATTCGGCAAACAATATGCCTCCTGATTCTCCCACATTCAAGGAAAAATATTAGCATATGCGTATATTACAATTAGGTAATATAGTTACATAAGTCCCAGGTTTATAGACTAACAATGTAAGGAAATAACAATGTAACCATGCAAGGAAGTATAAAAAATTTTAGTTATCGATTTTGTGTAGACTGCACCAGATTTGTTAAAAAGTGGCACAGTACACATTTTAAAAATGTTTTGCCTTGTTTGCACCATGTGCATTTTTAAAAGGGACATGACTGTCCTTAACCCCTTAAGGACTGAGCCCTTTTTTGCAATTCTGACCACTGTCACTTTATGCATGAATAACTCTGGGATGCTTTAACCGATTATTCTGATTCCGAGATAGTTTTTTCGTGACATATTCTACTTTAACATAGCAGTAAAATGTTGTCGTTACTTGCATCCTTTCTTGATGAAAAATCTAAAAATGTAATGAAAATTTTGAAAATTTTGCATTTTTCTAACTTTGAAATTCTCTGCTTGTAAGGAAAATGGATATTCCAAATACATTTTATATTGATTCACAAATACAATATGTCTACTTTATGTTGGCATCATAAAATTGACCTATTTTTACTTTTTGAAGACATTAGAGGGCTTCAAAGTATAGCAGCAATTTTAAAAATTTTCATGAAAAGTTCAAAATCGTAATTTTTCAGGGACCAGTTAAGTTTGAACTGGATTTGAAGGGCCTTTCTGTGAGAAATACCCCATACATAACCCCATTATAGAAACTGCCCCCCTCAAAGTTTTCAAAATGACATTCAAAAAGTGTGTTAACCCTTTAGGTTAAGAATTGCAGCAAAGTGGAGGAGAAAAATCTAAATCTGCATTTTTTACACTAACATGTTCTTGTAACCCCATTTTTTCATTTTTAAAAGTGGTAAAAGAAGAAAAAGCCCTCCAAAATTTGAAGCCCAATTTCTCTCGAGTGCGTAAATACCTCATATGTTGACATAAAGTGCTCTGTGGGCTCACAACATGGCTCAAGAGGGAAAGAGCAACTTTAGGATTTTTTAAAAGAAATGCTGTCATGGTTTTTGGGGGCCATGTTGCATTTAGGAAGCCCCCATGGTGTCAGAACAGCAAATAAAAACCCACATGGCATACTATTTTGGAAACTACACCCCTCAAGGAACGTAACAAGGGGTATAGTGCCCACAGGTGTTTGACGACTTTGCTTTGAAGTTGGATGTAAAAATGGAAAATTTGATTTTTAACACTAAAATGATGGTGTTACCTCAAATTTTTATTTTTCAAAAGGGATAATAGGATAAAATGGACCCCAAAATTTGAAGCCCAATTTCTCCTGATTAAGAAAAGGCCCCATATGTGAACGTTAAGTGCTATGCTGGCACACTACAATGCTCAGAAGAGAAGGAGCAAAATTTGGCTTTTTGAAATAGAATTTTGCTGAAATGGTTTTTGGGGGGCATGTTGCATTTAGAAAGTCCCCAGGGTGCCATAACAGCAAAAATCCCCCCACATGGCTACTATTTTGGAAACAAAACCCCTCAAGGAACGTAACAAGGGTTATAGTGAACCTTAACACGTCACAGGTGTTTGACGACTTTGCGTTGAAGTTGGACGTGAAAATGGAAAATTAGATTTTTAACACAAAAATTATGGTGTTACTCCAAATTTTTCATTTTCACATGGTGTAACAGGAGAAAATGGACCCCACAATTTGAAGCCCAATTTCTCCCGGTTAAGAAAGCATCCCATATGTGGATGTTAAGGGCTCTGCTGGCGCACTACAGGTCTCAGAACAGAAGGAGCGCCATTGGACTTTTGAAGATAGAATTTTGGTGGAATTGAAGTCGGGGGACATGTACATTTACAAACCTCCCATGATGCCAGAAGAATGGACCCCCCCCCCCCCCACATGTGACCCCATTTTGGAAACTACACCCCTCACATAATGTAATAAGGGGTGCAGTGAGCATTTACGCCCCACTGGCATTTGACAGATCTTTGGAGCAGTGGGCTGTGCAAATGAAAAATTACATCTGTCAGACCCCTGTGGGGCGTAAATGCTCACTGTACCCCTTATTACATTCCGTGAGGGGTGTAGCTTCCAAAATGGGGTCACATGTGGAGGAGCTCCACTGTCTTGGCACCATGGGGGCTTTGTAAATGTACATGGCCTTCAATTCCAGAAACATTCTCTCTCCAAAGGCCCAATGGTGGTCCTTCTCCTCTGAGCATTGTAGTTCACCCGCAGAGCACTTTACGTCCACACATGGGGCATTTATATACTCATAAAAATGGGGTTACAATTTTGGCGGGCTTTTTTCCTATTACCCCTTGTGAAAATGAAAAATTTGGGATAACACCAGCATTTTAGTGAAGAAAATAAAATTTTTCATTTTCACGTCCAAATTTAACGAACCTGTGAGGTGTTAAGGCTCCCTATACCCCTTGTTACATTCCGTGAGGGGTGTAGTTTCCAAAATGGGGTCACATGTGGGTATTTATTTTTTTGCGTTTATGTCAGAACCGCTGTAAAATCAGCCACCCCTGTGCAAATCACCAATTTAGGCCTCAAATGTACATAGTGCGCCTCCTCCTGAGCCTTGTTGTGCGTCCGCAGAGCATTTTACGCCCACATATGGGGTATTTCTGTTACAAATTTTTGGGGCTTTTTTTTCCTTTTAGCTCTTGTGAAAATAAAAAGTATGTTAGTGTAAAAAAAAAAGGGGTAAAAAGGAGAAAAAGCCCCCCAAAATTTTTAACACAATTTCGCCCTAAACTGTTTCCTTGAAATACGACAGGGCTTCGAAGTGAGGGAGCACCATGCGCGTTTGAGGACTAAAATAGGGATTGCATAGGGGTGGACATAGGGATATTCTGCGCCAGTGATTCCCAAACACGGTGCCTCCAGCTATTGCTAAACTCCCAGCATGCCTGGACAGTCAGTGGCTGTCCGGAAATTCTGGGAGTTGTTGTTTTGCAACAGCTGGAGGCTCCGTTTTGGAAACATTGCCGTACCATACGTTTTTCATTTTTACTGGGGGGGGGGGGGGGGGGGGACAGTGTAATGGGGTAATGGGGTGTATATGTAGTATTACATCTGGAGGGCTACAGTTTAGACTACTGCACATTGATCTCCAAACTGTGGCCCTCCAGATGTTGCAAAACTACAAATCCCAGCATGCCCAGACAGCAAACTGCTGTGTGGGCATGCTGGGAGTTGTAGTTTTGCAAGATCTGGAGGGCATCAGTTTAGAGACCACTGCACAGTGATCTCCAAACTGTAGCCCTCTAAATCTTGCCAAACTACAAATCCCAGCATGCTCTGACAGCAAACTGCTGTGTGGGCATGCTGGGAGTTGTAGTTTTGCAACATCTGGAGAGGTACAGTTTAGAGACCACTGTATAGTGGTCTCCAAACTTTAGCCCCCCCCCAGTTGTTGTTAGGCAACTACTCACTGGCTTCAGTAGTCTTCACCGTCGCCAGGACCTCCACCGTCGCCGGTCACGCTACAGTTCCCCCGTTCTGCTCGGATTACAGTCGGTGGGCAGAGCGGGGGAACTGAACTTTAACCCCCCCGCCCCCGATCTGCTATTGGTCGTCGCTTCTTGACGACCATTAGCAGGGATAGGAGGGGTGGCACCCCTGCCACCTAACTCCTATCCCTTCAGGGGGACCGGAGGTGTCTTGGACACCCCCGATCCCCCTGATTTTCCGGGTCACCGGTATGACCCGGATCCGCCGAAAATCGACGGTCTGAATTGACCGGCGATCGCCGACATGGGGGTGGGGGGGTCTCAGGACCCCCCTGGGCATATGCATGGGATGCCTGCTGATAGATATCAGCAGCCATCCCGGTCCGTTCCCCGAATGCCTAGCGGCAGGGACCAGAATTCCCACGGGCGTATCCATACGCCCTACGTCCTTAAGGACTCAGGATGCAGGGAGTATGCATATGCCCTGCGTCCTGAAGAGGTTAAAGGGGTATTAATTTGGAAAACTTTTTTTTTATCAACTGGTGCCAGAAAGTTAACAGATTTTTAAATTACTTGTATTAAAAAATCTTAATCCTTCCAGTACTTTTTAGGGGCTATATACTACAGAGGAAATGTTTTTCTTTTTGGATTTCTCTTATGTCACGACCACAGTGCTCTCTGCTGACCTCTGCTGTCAATTTTAGGTACTGTCCAGAGCAGCATATGTTTGCTATGGGGATTTTCTCCTGCTCTGGACAGTTCCTAAAATGGACAGCAGAGGTCAGCAGAGAGCACCGTGGTCGTGACATAAGAGAGAACCAAAAAGAAAAACATTTCCTCTGCAGTATACAGCCCCTAAAAAGTACTGGAAGGATTAAGATTTTTTAATAAAAGTAATTCACTATGCCAAGATGCGCCAAGATTTTTTATAGCCTCGGATAAAAATGTAGCACAATATTAGACTGTCTAGTCTAAGTAAAACTAAGCAAGTTTTAAAAAAAGTCCCCCAATGTGATTGTGATAAAAATGCCACTGACCACAACCCCCCCCCCCCCCCCCCAAAAAAAATGACAAAATGCTATTCAGACATTTCAATATTTCTTACAGGTTTTGGAATAACATTTGGTAGCAGCATTTTCAAACAAAGCAATGAGCAATATTGTACTCCGAAAAACTCCACCGAAATGTGAAAGTTGGATAATGTGATAAAAGAGTTTGCAGTCTTTCACCAAAAAGAGGATCTGGTCTCTTCCAGAAATGTCAGCTGACACTGCCCATGTGGTGCCCCCCTTCCTCCTAGTTAGTACCCTAAGGGCATAGACTGTCAACTCCTAATGGGAAGGATACTCACATTTATGCCCCATAGAAAACTGAGCAATGGCTAAACACATTCGGTTTCCAAAAATAGGCAGCAGAATCTGATCAGAGATTAAAGTGGTACTCCGTTGGAAACATCTTATCCCCTATCCTGCCACATAGCCGCCACGCCTTCTCCTTTAGACGTGATTGGAAGTGGTGTGGCGGCTTGCACAGAGTTCGCTCCATGCACTGAATAACAGGGGTGCAGCAGCGGAAATCGCGGGGGTCCCCAGCAGCTGGACCCCCGTGATCTAACATTTTGTCCCCTCTCCTTTGGATAGGCAATAAGATGTTTCGAGTGGAGTACCCCTTTAATGATTTTAGCATCAAGTTTGCCTATGTAAACACTCTCAAGGACTGCATTTCCATAAAAAGTCCCTGATGCATTTTCTAAAGAGGCTTAACTTTTTAATGGTGTGCGTCTCTAACGGTTTAAGCAGGGCAGAATATATGGCACACTTAAATGGCGTATCGGTGTAAAATTGCAATCTTGTCAAAATGAGAAATTGTGTGAGCTAAAATTCCATATTATTAGAAAAAAATTAAATGTTACTTTTATGGCTTAACCTGTAAAGGACAAAGGGCGTACAGGTATGCCCTTGCGTCCTGGTACTTAAGGACCAAGGACATACCTTCAGAACAGTGAGTGTGGGCTATTATCAGTAGCCAGACACTCACTGCTAATGACAGGCAGCGGTGATCCTGCCACTGCCGATCATTAACACTTTAGATGCCGCAACTAAAGTGAAAGTGATTTTATATCCAAAACGATATCCCTAAGGGTTCCAAGGGCTGGATACCAATAATATCAATTTCCCTCAGGGCCGTAGCCCCTCCAGGACTAATTCCCCTTTTCTAGGGACCCCCCTAAAACATCACTTTTAATTGATATCCTGTTAAAATATACAAAAGAAAGACCCCAATGTGTTTAGTGATAACAAATAGTGTTTTAATATCACAACTCAGCGAGAGAAGGATAATATCAATAGGAGATATACTCCTTAACGTGGATATTCCATTATAGGTTTGGAGGGTTTATATATAACGATCTCATCCCAAATATATCTTATTTCGAGATGTCTCATAAAAGCTATTAGGCTGTAAAAAGAACATTTGTTATACAATTTTACATGTGGGTATAATTTGCTGTTTGGACACAGAAGGAAAGAGGCAACATTTTCCATTTTCATTACAAATTTTCCAAAGTTTCCACTTGGTCTTTTTTCTGGCAGTTTTTGGAAAACTGCCAGTGAAGTTTTTGAGCCAAAGCCAGAAGTGTATTCAAGAGGAATAGGACATATAAAGAAAGGACTTATACTTCTCCTCCCTTATGGATCCACTTCTGACTTTGGCTCAAAAACTGCAGCGGCAGATATCCAAAAACTACCAGAAAAAAACCAAGTGGAAACTTAGCCATGATGTGGTGAATACTAGGGATCGACCGATATTGATTTTTTTAGGGCCAATACCGATACTCTGTGGAGGTTAGGGCCGATAACTTATGTTAAGTTATCGGCTATTTAACACCGCTGCAGATCATTGATTTAAAGCGGGCGTTTTAAAGGGGTATTCCAGGCCAAAACTTTTTTTTATATATATCAACTGGCTCCGGAAAGTTAAACAGATTTGTAAATTACGAAGAAAGCAGGTAGATGCCAGCGATTATGAAACTTCACCTTTATTGGAACCACGTAAAATCATCGACATGGAGAGACTTCAAATAGACAAACATTTAAAATTCCAGGAATCAGCGCCAAGCATAAATTGGCTATTTGTAAATTACTTCTATTAAAAAATCTTAATCCTTCCAATAGTTATTAGCTTCTGAAGTTGAGTTGTTGTTTTGTGTCTAACTGCTCTCTGATGACTCACGTCCCGGGTGCTGTGCAGTTCCTATGGGGATATTCTCCCATCATGCACAGCTCCCGGGACGTGACATCATCATTGAGCAGTTAGACAGAAAACTTAAGAAGCTAATAACTATTGGAAGGATTAAGATTTTTTAATAGAAGTAATTTACAAATCTGTTACTCAGCCCATTTTGGCCTTAAGGACTCAGACAATTAAATTTTTACGTTTTCATTTTTTCCTCCTCGCCTTATAAAAATCATAACTCTTATATTTTCATCCACAGACTAGTATGAGGGCTTGTTTTTTGCGCGACCAGTTGTCCTTTGTAATGACATCACTCATTATATCATAAAATGTATGGCGCAACCAAAAAACACTATTTTTGTGGGGAAATTAAAACGAAAAACGCAATTTTGCCAATTTTGGAAGGTTTCGTTTTCACGCCGTACAATTTATGGTAAAAATGACGTGTGTTCTTTATTCTGAGGGTCAATACGATTAAAATGATACCCATTATTACATACTTTTCTATTATTGTTGCGCTTAAAAAAAATCACAAACTTTTTAACCAAATTAGTACGTTTATAATCTCTTTATTTTGATGACCTCTAACTTTTTTATTTTTCCGTATAAGCGGCGGTATGGGGGCTCATTTTTTGCGCCATGATCTGTACTTTTTTTTGATACCACATTTGCATATAAAAAACTTTTAATAAATTTTTTATAATTTTTTTTAATAAAATGTATTAAAAAAGTAGCAATTTTGGACTTTTTTTTTTTTTTTTTCATTCACGGCCTTCACCGTACAGGATCATTAACATTTTATTTTAATAGTTTGGACATTTACGCACGCGGCGATACCAAATATGTGTATAAAATTTATTTTTTACGCTTTTTGGGGGTAAAATAGGAAAAAACGGACGTTTTACTTTTTTATTGGGGGAGGGGATTTTTCCCTTTTTTTTTTAATTTTACATTTTTTTTTAAACTTGATTAGTCCCCATAGGGGACTATTCATAGCAATACCATGAT
Source organism: Hyla sarda (assembly GCF_029499605.1). Classification (NCBI taxonomy): domain Eukaryota; kingdom Metazoa; phylum Chordata; class Amphibia; order Anura; family Hylidae; genus Hyla; species Hyla sarda. The sequence continues at coordinate 333,145,380 of NC_079191.1, forward strand.
TGCTAATACTGATCTGTTCTATGTATAGGACATAGAACAGATCAGTATTATCGGCGATCTTCTGCTCTGGTCTGCTCGATCTCAGACCAGAGCAGGAGACGCCGGGAGCCGGAAGGTGAGGGGACCTCCGTGCGGTGTTCTGAATGATCGGATCCCCGCAGCAGCGCTGGGGGGGATCCGATCATTCATTCAAATCGTGCACTGCCGCAGATGCCGGGATCTGTATTGATCCCGGCACCTGAGGAGTTAATGGCGGACGCCCGCGAGATCGCGGGCGTCGGCCATTGCCGGCGGGTCCCTGACTGCGATCAGCAGCCGGGATCAGCCGCGCATGACACGGGCATCGCTCCGATGCCCGCGGTTATGCACAGGACGTAAATGTACGTCCTGGTGCGTTAAGTACCACCGCACCAGGACGTACATTTACGTCCTGCGTCCTTAAGGGGTTAACTTTCCGGAGCCAGTTGATATATATAAAAAAAGGTTTTGCCTGGAATACCCCTTTAAATAAATGAACTGCAGTGGCTTTTGCGGTGCCATAGGCCGCCGCCGCCACCCGCTTCTCTCCCCATTGCCGGCGGGTCCCTGACTGCGATCAGCAGCCGGGATCAGCCGCGCATGACACGGGCATCGCTCCGATGCCCGCGGTTATGCACAGGACGTAAATGTACGTCCTGGTGCGTTAAGTACCACCGCACCAGGACATACATTTACGTCCTGCGTCCTTAAGGGGTTAACTTTCCGGAGCCAGTTGATATATATAAAAAAAGGTTTTGCCTGGAATACCCCTTTAAATCAATGAACTGCAGTGGCTTTTGCGGTGCCATAGGCCGCCGCCGCCACCCGCTTCTCTCCCCCTGCCTGTCCGGGGGTCCTCCTGAGTCCTATCACCGCGACCGCCCCCCCCAGCACCGCCCGTCGCTGCTGTTACAGTGGCATCCCGTTTTTGGGATGCTCACAGAAATGTCTGACAGAAGTACAAACGCAGTATGGACCTGGCCAAACAGCAAGGTTCATACTGGGTTTTAGAAGTCCATCAATCGGAATCCTGCCAAAAAGGGATATTAACATACTGTAACGTAGAGCAGCGGGCGCCATTCATTTTAAGGACCTGAAGTCACCTAGTGGCTCAGTTTGGTATATATGGATGATTTTAAACAGACAAGACAATGCAGCTGACCACGGTTTTGGATCCACTTGATATAGCGCATAGATGACTCCGTTCCGGATATTGAAATGAACTATGCCCGCTGCTCTCTGTTACAGTATATGTCAGCCAGGAAAGACAAACCTCTTCAGCTCACCACACCTACATATGTGATAATGATTCCTGCTTCGGCTCACGAGGATACTGTCCAAAAATATCAAATGTTTATTGAAGCATACAGATGTAAAATAAGTACAGAAGTGTCATAAGTGACAGACGCGTTTCGGACAGTATGTCCATAGTCATAGTATATGTCAGCATCCTGTTTGTGGCAGAATGCCAATGGATACCTCTGATGGACTGCTAAAAACCTAGCCTAAAATGATCTGCTGGATCGGGGCACTGAATTATTGACTAAAAAGGTGAATACCAGCACTGCCCCAGTCACTATATCCAAATATTTTGTAACACAAGCTCGTACTGGCCCACGGGGGAATAGGTAGATCTCCTGGTGGGCACCTGAGTGCATGTAGCCCTAAGGCTAAGTTTCCCAACCAGGGTGCCTCCAGCTGTTGCAAAGCTACAACTCCCAGCAGGCCCGGACAGCCTTCGGCTGTCCGGGCCTGCTGGGAGTTGTAGTTTTGCAACAGCTGGAGGCATCCTGGTTGGGAAACACTGCCCTAAGGCGAGCTCTAGCCAGAGGTCAAGTCGTGGGGAAAAAAGTGTGGGAACTAACCCATGATTTCCACTCAAGTGCTAGTCCTGCAGGACTCCTGCTAATGGGAACAGTGTTCCTGCTGTGCAAAAAGTGCAGGAACTCCGTTCCTGTGCGCTCCTGCAGGACGTAAGCCCTGGCTCAAGCCCAACACTGGACATGCCTATAAGGTCGTACCGAACGTGGAGTCTGACCAGGGGTAGCTTAGCCGGGGCCCTGTTAAAGGCTTAGAACTACAAATCTGGCAACCACATTCTTAGCAGTTCCAGACTGTGGTGTGCATAATAACACATGTTAATAAAGTTGTATGAACAAAAAAAAAAAAAAAGCTAACTAGGAAGAAGCGGCGCTAAGGGCGGTGCCGAACCTTATGGCGTGTGGTCGTACGTGACGTCACGGCGCCGCTGTCAGAGAGGCAGGAGACCCGCCCAGGCAGCCGCTTCTCTACCTTCGAGTGTGGGCGGCAGCGGAGCCCGGTTGTCGGGTGCAGAACGGCGGCGGAGGACGGGACTTATGTGACGTTACGCGGCCATTGCGGAGAGGCAGCGTTACCGCCTGTGTGAGCACCCGTCCCTCCTCCTCCCTGCGGATCCTCATTTTCCTCTATAGGGATCGGTGGCGGCCGCTCGGTGGTAACCGCGGCCCCTGCTGCGAGAGCGGCCATGGACGAACAGGCGGGGCCCGGCGTTTTCTTCAACAACAATAACAATTCGCTGCTGTCCGCCGCCGGTGCGGGGACTGCGGGAACCGGCAAAGGATTTGAGGCCGGGGCTGGAGATTCGGCCTCGGCGGCTGGTGGAGCAGGAGGAGGCGGCACAGGGGCGGCGGGCCGGGCCCAGTACAGCATCCCGGGCATCCTGCACTTCCTACAGCATGAGTGGGCCCGCTTCGAGGTGGAGAGAGCGCAATGGGAGGTGGAGCGGGCCGAGCTACAGGTAACAACATGGGGTAACTGTCACTGGGGGGAGGGGATCCGGGGTACAGGCTGTGGGGTATGTACATGTCAGGGCTGTGGGGTACGTACATGTCAGGGCTGTGGGGTACATACGTGTCAGGGCTGTGGGGTACGTACGTGTCAGGGCTGTGGGGTACGTACGTGTCAGGGCTGTGGGGTACGTACGTGTCAGGGCTGTGGGGTACGTACGTGTCAGGGCTGTGGGGTACGTACGTGTCAGGGCTGTGGGGTACGTACGTGTCAGGGCTGTGGGGTACGTACGTGTCAGGGCTGTGGGGTACGTGCGTGTCAGGGCTGTGGGGTGCGTGCGTGTCAGGGCTGTGGGGTGCGTGCGTGTCAGGGCTGTGGGGTGCGTGCGTGTCAGGGCTGTGGGGTGCGTGCGTGTCAGGGCTGTGGGGTGCGTGCGTGTCAGGGCTGTGGGGTGCGTGCGTGTCAGGGCTGTGGGGTACGTAGGCCCTTTTCACACTACAAAATGACTCAGTTTTAAAGGGGTACTTCAGTGCTTACACATCTTTTCCCCTATCCAAAGGATAGGGGATAAGATGCCTGATCGCGGGAGTCCCGCCACTGGGGACCCCCGGGATCATGCATGCGGCACCCCGTTTGTAATCAGTCCCCGGAGCGTGTTAGCTCCGGGTCTGATTACAGGCGCCCACCGGGCCGGCGGCGTGTGACGTCACGCCTCTGCCCCTGTGTGACGTCACGCTCCGCCCCGTGGGATGTCACGCTCCGCCCCTCAATGCAAGCCTACGGGAGGGGGCTTGACAGCTATCACGCCCCCTCCCGTAGGCTTGCATTGAGGGGCGGAGGCGTGACTTCACACGCCGCCGGCCCGGTGGTCGCCTGTAATCAGACCCAGAGCGAACACGCTCCGGGGACTGATTACAGACGGGGTGCTGCATGCATGATCCAGGGGGTCCCCAGCGGCGGGGGTCCCCAGCGGCGGGATTCCCACAATCGGGCATCTTATCCCCTATCCTTTGGATAGGGGAAAAGATGTGTAAGCACCGGAGAACCCCTTTAAAGATCCGTACAAAGTTCTGTCAGAAAATCAGCTGTAAAAAACAGCAGTTACAAAATCCTATACATGCATGAACTATTTCTCCCGTTACTATCTTCCGTCACAAAATAACAGCCGTTATTAATAACGGGCTCTAACGGGTTAAAATGGCTATTAGAAAAATCCCATAGACTATAATGGGATTTTCTAACGGCCATATAGGATTTTGTAACTGCCGGTTTTTACAGCTGATTTTCAAATGGAAATTCGTATGGATCTTTAAAACTGAGTAATCTTGTAGTGTGAAAGAAGCCTTACATGTCCAGGCTTTGGGGCGCGTACACACGTATGGGGAAACGTGTGTGTTTTTCCATAGATGACAGCCTGGACGCGCGTGTTTCCCCATAGTTGACAGCATGGGCATGTGTATGTCCAGGCTGTCATCTATGGGGGCACATGCGCGTCCAGGCTGTCAGGGATGGGGCACATGCGCGTCCAGGCTGTCAGGGATGGGGCAAATGGACATGCAGTCTGTCAGGGATGGGGCGCATGCGTGTACAGGCTCTAGAGTTCACACACATTCAGGCTGTCAGTGTAGAGCACTGTGTTTGCCTTGGACTTGTTCTGCACACATTGCAGAAGCGTCAGTACCCGATCGCTCCTATAGAAATGTCCATTCTCATTGCGTATATAGTGACTATCGCTGTGTAACCTGCTTTATCCACCTTGCAGTGTTTCCTGCGCTGGTTTAGACACCTTTACATAATGGAGAGACCTGCTTTTATACTTTTAGCTGCTCAGCCAAAAGTAAACAACCCCTTTAAGGGTCACAGTAAAGTCCTGCCTGAACATTTTGTGACCTTTTAAAAGGGATATCCCATATAGCAAACCTGTTTTTCATGTACCCGCTTACTGATTTCTGAGTGGAAAGGTTATTCCCACAATTTGTCTGTGGAGTGGAGCAGTGCTCAGCCAAGCACTACTCCATGGAGAATGAATGGACCACGGCCATCGGTCTACTTCTTTTATTGCAGGGGTCATTTCACCTCCGTTTTGGCAATTAGCAGTGGTCTCAGCGGTTGGACCCCACAATCTCCTAGTTTTTCCCTATATTGTGCATAGGGTATAAAATTAAACTGGGGAATACTCCATTTAAGAGACTGGTCCTCCGTTCAGGATCTTCATCACAGTTACAAAGAACGTCTCTCTCTGGAGGACCTGACAAGGTTTATGTTAAACAGACAACCCATTGATATGAATTGGCACTGTGGTCTTGCTAAACATTTAAAAGGTTTCCCTACAGATTACAACAGCTCTTTTGGGTTCTCAGCAGGGGGGACACTTTGGGATCAGCGTTTAGTCAAGGTGCCCTTCTAACAAGTAGGGATCGTCAAAAGCCCAGAATCCCTTTAAATGGGCGCACTCATTAAAAGTAATTTTTGCTATTGCACTCCTTATGGTAAATAATAAATCTTTCTAATGTAATTTGTTTAAAAAAAAAAAAAAAAAAAAGTTTCCAATGTTTCCCCCTATCTCGTGCACAGACTTTGGACTCCTGCTGGCCTGACAAGTCCAAAATCAGGAAATGCCGTCTGGAGTGCTGAGGGGATGTGTACAGCCTTATCCAATCATAGCTCCTCTCACACTGCACTGCTCTGGGCTATGTGTAGCAGAGTGAGGGAGGAAGTTCTCCCCTGTATGGCTTCAGATGATGTCACACCTCTGCTGGGTAACTCTTCTTCCCAGTCTGTGAACCTGAGGTTGAGCAGAAAATACAGAGCAATATAGGCAGGGGGTCATTTATTATGATGGGGCAGGGAACTGGGAGGATTATGAAATGTAACAGGATAATGAGAGGTACTTTTTAAGGGGTATCTGTAATCATTGTCACCCGAACTAACCTGTTGGTACAGGCTGGTAGTGTGGGTGACACTGATATTACTGACACTGATGTATTCCAGTTTTGTGGCCCCGTTCACCCGTTATCTTCCTGCTCGCAACTGGTCCTAGTGAAGAAGCAGCAGTGTTGACGGCAGCGTGCTTAAAGAGCGCTTTAGCGTTTTCTAAACAAGGAAGATTACAGGTGAGTGGGGCTATGGACCGGGGATAGGAAAGTATCATTATCATCAATGTCAGCCATGCTACCAGCCTGTACCAACAGGCTAATGTGGGTGACACTGATGACAGATTCCCTTTAAGGGGGTACGCCTGCCACCTGCGTCTCTCGCTCTTTGTCATCCAGCCCTTTTTGCTTCTGTAAACATTTGTTAACTCCTTACATTAGAGGTCAAGCCTGTACAAATGCAGTGAATCAGGTAGCCAACACCTTAAATTTACTAGTGGTGTCTACCTTTGCAATCTTTTCTTTTTATTTATTTATTTATTTTTGGTTTATTAAAGATTTTCAGAAAATATATAAACAAACATGTGGGCAATAGGGGAAACAAAAACCCCCTTCATAGCACGGATACTAGAAAAATAGCAGTGGAGGTCGCTCCAGAATACAGCAAATATTATTCATACAACAAAGAAATACTTGTCAATAAAGAAGTTGAATCCAACATAATACCAGACAAATAACGGTCCAGAGCGACATTGCAATAATGGAAGGGGGGGGGGGGGAAGGGGTAGGAAAGACAAGAAGAGAAGGGGTGAAAGGCAGGACAGAGTAAGATGTCAGGAGGAGAAAAGAGGAAGACAAAGAGAGAGAAGTGTACAGGCAGGGCTCAAGTCCTGCAGGATCTCATGGGAACGGAGTTCCTGCACTTTTTCCACAGCAGGAACGCAGTTCCCATTTGCAGGAGTCCTGCAGGACCAGCCCTTAAAGGGATACTCTGCCCCTAGACATCTTATCCCCTATCCAAAGTATAGGTGATAGGATGTCTGATTGCGGGGGTTCTGCTTCTGGGGACCCCCGTGATCTCGGCTGCAGCTCCCCAGACATCCAGTGCACAGAGGCTCGTGACGTCACAATAATGCCCCTCAAAACAATTCTATGGAAGGGGGCGGGACGGCCGTCATTCCCCCTCCTATAGACTTGCATTGAGGGACCGTGATGTCACGAGCCTCCAGTGCTGCACCAGGCACTCTAAATGAAAGCTAGGTGCAGCAGGGAGGACGTGGGGGTCCCCAGCGGTGGGACCACCGGGATCAGCTATAAGTGTAAATCTTGGGTGAGTTCCCTCAATTTTTTTCCCAGGACTTGACCCCTGTGTACAGGTAATAAAGGAGCTCACCTCGCAAACTGCTCAACCATCCACAGGCTCAGTGTGATAAGGGGGTGAGAGAATGGCAGCTGACGTGGAGGTAGAGAATAAAGGTCAGTTTATTGTTCTAAATAAAGGGTCTTAAACATTACAATCTTTTCTGTTGATGTCTATGATGTATCTATTGCCAGGCTATGTTAGTAGTTGTTTGCATTTGATGTCTACAGCATGTAGCTTGGCCCAAATCATTGCTCATACCAGTGTGCCTCCAGCTGTGGCCAAGCTACAACTCCCAGCATGCCCGGACAGCCTTTGGCTGTCCGGGCATGCTGGGAGTTGTAGTTTGGCCACAGCTTGAGGCCCCCTGGTTGGGAAACACTGGCTCTCATACGGATGTCTCATTGAGCCCCAACCTGTGCAGGACTTCACAAGTTTTGGTTTACACTTCTGAATCTGCCTCAGCACCTGCCTGTGTGACTATTAGTGATCAACTTTTTCGCGTTCTAAGAATTTGGTGCCAGCGTAGTGCCAGGGACTGTAATTTTGGTGTATTGCAGTGTTTCCCAACCTGTGGCTATCCAACTTTTGCAGAACGAATATTCCCAGTGTAGCTGCACAGCTTAAAGAGGTACTCCGGTGGAAAACTTTTTTTTTTTTTTTTTTTATCAACTGGTGCCAGAAAGTTAAACAGATTAGTAACTGACTTGTATTAAAAAAAAAAAAAATCTTAATCCTTCCAGTACTTATTAGCTGCTGAATACTGCAGAGGAAATTATTTTCTTTTTGGAACACAGAATTGTCTGCTGAATCATGAGCACAGTGCTCTCTGCTGACATCTCCGTCCATTTTAGGAACTGTCCAGAGCAGCATATGTTTTCTATGGGGATTTTCTTCTGCTCTTTACAGTTCTTAAAATCGACAGAGATGTCAGCAGAGAGCACTGTGGTCATGATGTCAGCAGAGAGCTCTGTGGTCATGATGTCAGCAGCGAGCAGCGTGTTCCAAAAAGAAAATAATTTCCTCTGTAGTATTCAGCAGCTAATAAGTACTAGAAGGATTACGTTTTTTTAATAGAAGTAATTTAGAAATCTGTTTAACTCTCTGGCACCAGTTGATATATCAATAAATAAATAAATTCCACCGGAGTTCTGCAGCAGCTGGAGAGCCTTTTTTGGGGAACACTGGTGTGTTGATTACCCGATTGCTCTTGGTCTATGGCCACCGCTGCTGATAGAGATTTAGCATTGCTACGATTGAAGGCGTGATTCTTGGTGTCAGCATTCACGTATTCTGTATCTGTCACTGGAACATGGTAATTTCAAATGTATATTTATAGATGTGGAGAGGGCTTGGTCCTTTTGGCTAAGGCTGCTGGTGTTCTACTGGTTTTCACAGATAATTATGTTAATGTGTTCTATATAAACAACTGTGCCCATATACATAGGACATAATCCCACTGCAGAGAGTATGTAGGAGCCACGCTGTCAGGGTGCTGGAGTAATACTGATGCAGTGATGGCAGGATTCCCATCCTTCTACATCGTAGCTTTTACTCTTTGCTTCCTGAACTGTTAGGTTAGACGCAGAGCCTACACAAGCCTGCATTGGAAGTCTGTTCCCACTGGTTCTGATGTGTAGACACATTATATTAGTAAACCTCTGAGTATTGGAAGAAGTAAAAGAAGCACTCCAGGAATACACAAGAAGCTCTAGATTATTCTCTAGTAATACCCTGTAATGTTGCACTTTATAAACAAAAAAAATATCCAGGAGTGCAAACTGTGATCTGTTTAAAAAGTTCAGGTTAGAGCATTTGTATCATTGGTTTGATAATCAACGGATCTAATCTTTATTCTACTAGCTTAGGTTTGGTTCATACTTTGGTACTTTTGCCTTGATTTTCTGTCTCCCATTGTAATAGCCAAGCATGTCACACATTGTTATCCACCAGGTAAATCTTACAGACCACACACACTTTTACATGACTCTTCATAGATTCTTCATGGTTCCCTGCATTTTAAAAGGGGTAATTCGGCCCTAATACATCTTATCCCCTATCCAAAGGATAGGGGATAAGATGTATGATCGCGGGGGTCCCACTGCTGGGAAATCTGTTATTACACATCCACCTTTGTGAGTGTAATGACAGATTGCGGGGGTCCCCAGCGGCGGATAGGGGATAAGATGTGTTAGGGCCAGAGTACCCCTTTAACCATTGACCAGCAGTACTTGTGGTAGCTCAATGCTTATTGGGCTAGTAACCCTACTTTTGGGATACTAGGGGTTAAAGGGGTATTCATCTAAAGGTGATTTTTCAAAAAGACACCTAGTCTGCCAGCTTAAGGGTACGTTTACATGGGCGGATTACCTGTGTGTTTGCTGAGGAAAATCTGCAGCAGATTTTGCTACCATTGACTTAAATAGTTCCAAAGGAATATCTGCTAATTTGCTTCTATTGTGGATTCTCTGCTGACCCATTGAAGTCAATGGTCTCAAAATCCACTGCGGATTTTCCGCAGCAGATACAGATTCCGCAGGTAATCCCCCCCCCCCCCCCCCCCCCCGTGTGAACATACCCTAAAGGGGTTTTCCAGCTGCTAAAAACGTATCCACAGGACAGGACCTGATTCTCCCAGGTGAACCCTCTAGCCCTCAACTGAAGGCTTTCTGGGCATGCTGGGAGTTGTAGTTTTGCAACAGCTGGAGGCACCCTGTTTGGGAAACACTGTTCTAGGGTTTCATAAGCTGTGTCTTACCCATGCCTGGCTCACTCATTCTCCCTCAGCACTGGCTTTATGAACATTACTGGGTGACACAGTTCTACATCTTTGTAGCAGTCATGCAGAGTATTCAGTAGTCATATTAAAGGGGTACTTCGGTGAAAAATATATATTTTTTAAAATCAACTGGTGCCTGAACGTTTAAAAAGATTTGTAAATTGCTTCTATTTAAAAATCTTAATGCGTCCAGTTCTTATCAGTTGCTGTATGCTCCAGAGGAAGTTCTTTTCTTTTTAAATTTATTTTCTGTCTGACCACAGTGCTCTCTGCTGACACCTCTGTCCTTTTCAGGAACTGTCAAGAGTAGGAGCAAATCCCCATAGAAAATCTATCCCACTCTTAACAGTTCCTGAAACAGACAGAGGTATCAGCAGTGAGCACTGTGGTCAGACAGAAAAGAAATTAAAAAAGAAAAGAACTCCTGTAGTATACAGCAGCTGATTAGTACTGGACGGATTGAGCTTTTTAAATAGAAGTAATTTACAAATCTGTGTAACGTTCTGGCACCAGTTGATTTAAAAAAATAATAATTTCTCTGGAGTCCCCCTTTAAGTATTGATATGTAAGTGTGTCTCCCAAGTGCCTATTGGCATTTGTCAGGAGCTGGAATATATAATTGTCAGGTTTCCTGGTTGAATGTTGTTGCCAATGTGCCAGCTTGGTAATGGAAGCGCCACAGTTTGTTCATATAGTTAAGCAGATGGCTGTAGAATTCTGCATTGGTAGCATTTTCATGTTGGGGAAGTTGCTTATTTAGATTTTTTGTAGGGTCTTCTCCCTCCTTTGAGATCATCATTTATTCATAGGATGATGACAACACAGTGCTGCCTGTCAGGAACTTCATGGCAACAAACAGAAGGAATAATTCCATGTAGAATATGTTGCATATATACAAGCTCATCAGTTATACAGAGAGCGGCTTGTTATAATGCGGTCTAGACTACATACAATTATATATGATGTGTCAGGCAGATTTACATTGTCAGTCTGATCGGCTTTTATATGCAAAGATATTTTGCAGAAACGTTGATTCTGACTTCTCTGCTCTTTCTCATAATGGGGATTTCTTTCCGCCCTACTTTCTGATCCAGTGATCACTATTTATAAGTACAGCCCTATTTATAATGGTTTGGGAAGAATGGGATCATTGTTAGCTCCTAACTCACTGAGGGACATTTCTCATTGACTGTCTTTATAAAATGTATTTCAAAGTCATTTATTTTTTGCTTACGAGCGACATATTTATAATATTGCGTGATGGTTAAAATCTTTGACGCACATAAGTCAAGAACACTAAATCGCTTCAGAACCCTGCTTTGATTCCGACTTTTTACCTTTTTGCAAAAAAATTAGCGACTTTAAAAAAATGTTCTCCACAGCCAGTTTTGTAAGGCTGGGTTCACACCACGTTTTTGTTATACAGTACCCGTATCAGGTTTTTTATTAAAAAAAAATGAAATAAAAAAAAAAAAAAATACAGATTCCTCAAAACCTGACTAAACTGTATCAAAACGTGTGCACAAATTTTAATCCGTATACAGGTTGAAAAATGATGTCCGGTTGCATCCATTTTGAAAGAAAAATAACTATTTTTTTTTATTTTTTTTAACTTTTCACTCCATTATGAATAAAGTTTCACTTGTTTGATTGAAATTCCAAGAGAAAAAACTTGGCAAAGTCAAAAACCGTAGGGTGAAAACCGTATGGAACACTACACACATACATTCTGTACAGTTCCCATTGACTCCCATGTTCGAAAAAAACGTATACTTTTCAATACGGTTTTTCACCCGGACCAAAAACCGTGGTAGGCTACGGTTTTGGGTACGGGAAACAAAACTGTACAGGATGCAGAACGGACACAACCGGATGCATCTTTTGGCATACGGTATTTAATGGAGAGTCAGTGCATAAGGTTGTCTGTACGGTTTTCAAACTGAAAACGTATACGGGAACTGTATTGCAAAAACGTGGTATGACCCCAGCCTAAGGCAGGTCTGGACTGATGTAAATTAGCAACAAAGTGGAAAACCAAAAGTATGTAACAGTCGTTTTAGTCAAAATCAATTTAACAAAAAGCTGCTAAAATTGTGCGCAGTAGAGACATTTCAGTGACTTTTCTACACAAAAAAAAGGCTATAAACCTGTTAGAATACCAGGAGAATAAGGATTTTGTGGTTGTGGAGCAGCTTTCTGGCTTCTTAGGGATTTCAAACGTTAAATTTGATAGGAATATATCCCAAGATAAACCAAAAGAGGGTCTTCAGTGGAGGTAGGCCAGTAGTGACCCTTCTGGTCCTAAGAACAAAATTACCTTGTTTGGTTAAAGTGTGATAAAAATTCCTATTCAAACAAATCTATCACACAAATCTAGTCCTTTTTAATATCCCTGAGAACAAAAAGGTTGGGCATGTTATTAACTTTACTGCCCAGTCTTTTTTTTAATTTTTTTTCCGGTCAGGGAACTTCCATGCAAATTAGAAGGTTGTCTGGCCCCCGCTGAAATTAGTCACTTTGGCTGACATATGTCTAAATGCAGTATTTCCAAACCAGGGTGCCTCCAGATGTTGCAAAACTACAACTCCCAGCGTGCCTGGACAGCCTTCGGCTGTCCAGGCATGCTGAGAGTTGTAGTTTTGCAACACCTGGGGGCACCCTGGTTGGGAAACACTGGTCTAATGTGTAGGACTGGTGCTTTGGCTACCCTTGTTCATGAAGCAGGGGCATGCTGGGAGTTGTAGCTTTGCCACAGCTAGAGGCACCCTGGTTGGGAAACGCTGGCCTATGATATAGAGAAGCTTAGCAGGGTGATACAGTTTTATAGCGGAGTATGAAGGCTTCTTACCCAGTGATTGTCAGCTCCTGTACGGAAGGTTGTCAGTCATTTATTGTGCTCGATGAGCAGGGATTTACATTAATAGCTCACAAACTAAAGCTCTCTTTTACATGTATAGAGAGGCTGAGCGTTCATGTCTACGGGAGGCATGGGGGCTGTTGGCCGAGATAGTGTCTGTCTGCGAGCTCTTTAGTGTGTATGGCCATATATGCTGGGTCTCGCTGTGAGAGAACAGCAGCGGTGACGTCACTAAGCTCCGCCTGTGTCCCAAACCGGGTGCCCGGAGCGAAGATACCGGAGAAGATTACAGGAGATCCCTGCCACGGAATGGGACAAGGTAAGTACCGTTGTCACCAGTGTCACCTGCACTACCTGTCGGTACCGACAAGTTAGTGCAGGTGACACTGGTGACAGATTACCTTTAAAGTCCCATGCAAGTCTATGGGAAATGTATGTTCCAGCATAACTTCCAAATGGCTGGAGATATTTTGATGAAACTTGTTACTTTTATGTCATATAAAAATGTGATGTATAATGTGATATGTGGGATGATATTAACCCTAACCTATCCAGGGATGTGGAAATCCTATCACCCGGAACATGTAGTTACAGGTGCCGTGCAGGTGAATTTTTCATAGATTTAGCCCTGTATCGGGCAAACCGGGCCAGACCGATTTCCCCCTTTATTTTTAAAATGCCGGTGTGAGGTGTGACTGACAGGAGGAGCGGATGCAGAATTGCATGGGACGCAAGTTTGCACCTCACACCGGCACTCAGGGTGTATGGAGCGAGCTCCCGACTCGAGCCCACTCCATACTCTGCAGCCCCCGGCTAATTTAGGTAGCCGGGGGGCCACCGCTAAAAGCTCAGCATATGGTGATCGCTGTGGCCAGCTATTAACCTTTTGGATCGCCGCTGTCAAAGTTGACAGCAGCTTCTAAAGGTACCTTTTAACCAATGCAATCACGGGGGAGCGATCCAATGTGGAGGTAGACAGAGGACTTACCTCTTCATCCATGGCTGCCCCTGTGGATCTCCATTTTATTGAGTATGCCTTGAGCAGGCTAAACCAAATGAACACAGATCAGTGGAGTTCAGTAGAACTGCATTGATCTGTATCAGTTTAATGAAACTTTAAAAAAACACCCATTAACCCCTTCCATATTAAAAGTTCATATCATTCCCCTTTTTCCCATTTTCCACATAAAAATATGTAAACAAAATAAAAAAAATAAACAGATTGGGTATTGGTGCATGCGTAATTGTCAGAGCTATTATAAAATAAAATGTTATATCCCTTCCTGTCAATGGTGTTAACAAAAAAAATACCAAGTCACAGAATAGCATTTTTTATGTTTATAACCTCCTATCCCAGGAAAAAATAAAGTAAAAAGTGTTCAAAAAGTCCAATCAACACCATAATGGTACAGATACATAGTGCTGGGCGGTATACCGGTTCATACCGAATACTGACATTTTTGTCCTGCACGATATGAATTTGTCTCCATACCGCAATACCGGTTTGGCCTCTCCCCCACGGGAATGAATGAATTATCAGCCCAGCGCTGCGCTGTCCCCATCGGGGAACTAATCATGTCCCCCCTGCAAGCACTGCCCTCCTCATCCTCCTGTTTGTTGCTGGCCGCTGGGAATCTGTACTGTACGCTGTATCCCTATGCCCGGGCTGCAAAAGATAAACAAAGTAAACTTTAACTCACCTTGCCCCGTTGGTCAGGTACTGGCCTGACCTGCTTCTGGGGAAGGGCTCTTTGGAGAACAGTCAGTCTATCACTGACTGTAGCCATGTTCCTCCTCGGCCAGTGATAGGCTGAGCTCACTGTCATGTAAGAAGCCGGCCAAAGCTCCTTACATGACAGTGAGCTCAGCCTATCACTGGCCGAGGCGGAACATCGCTGTGGCCCATGATAGGCTGATGGCTCTCCGTCGTTCCCGTCCCCAGGAAGAGCGTGAGACCGACGTAGGAAGGTGAGTTAAAGTTAAATTTGTTTATCATTTGTAGCCCTGGCATAGGGATACAGCGTACAGTATAGAGTGTCAGCGCCGGCGGCCACAACAAACAGGAGGACGAGGAGGGCAACGCTTGCGAGGGCCGTGATTAGCTCCCCGATGGGCACAGTACATCACTGTGCTGATAATTAAAAGGGGGGGGGGGGGGGGAGGGGGGGGGAAGCAGAACAGCACTCGCGGGTCACATGATTTAGGGGGGGGGGGGGGGGGAGAGAGACAAATACAGTTATATACCGTGGAACCGCCATAATTTACAAAAATACCGTGATACACATTTTTGGTCATACCGCCCAGCTGTACCGATACAGCAGATTACGGCCCAAAAAATTAGCCAGCATACAGCCCAGTATATGGCAAAATAAAAATGTTATAGGGGTCAGGAATTTAAAAAAATATATTAAAAAAAGTTTAAAAAAATGTATATTTGGTATTGCTGTAAGCAGGCTGCCTAAAGTATTAGAGTAACATGTAAGCTTGACCACATTTTGTTTCTGGGCATAAGTTATGGAAAAATGAAAGGTGTCATTACAAAATATAATTGGTCCCACAAAAAAAAAAAAACAAGCATCACGGGTCTGTAATGGAAAAATAAGAGTTATGGCTATTATAGGACAAGGGGGGTAAAAACAAAAGTGCAAAAACGAATAAAGACCTTATTTACGTACTATTTTGGTTGAAATTGTTTTGTGTACCAGGACAAGTAGATTGTGCTTCGTTTTAGTCCCTTGGACAAGTAGTTTTTTAAAAACCATGAATTTTTTTTTCCCGACACCCCTGCCTACCCCCTTATGGGAAGGATGGGGTTTTTGTCTAAAGTCCTATGCAAGTATATAGGACTTCCATTACTTTACTCCACAAGCTTCGCATCTCCTGGTGAGTGCGTCAGTCCGGCCACACCCCTTCTCACAAAGCCACATCCACCATTTAAGCCACACCTCCTTTATTTTCTATTTTTTGTGCATTGGTCTGGCTTGCAAGTCATGCCCACTTCCACAAAACCATGCCTCCTTCTGTTTTCGGCCCACAATCTCTTCATCACAACCAAGCCCCACTTGAGGTCAGGATATAAGGACAAGTACTTCCTCCTTTGTTGATTTTGCTCCCCCACAAGGATTAGGTAGGAAGAAGCGGGCAACGCCGGGTACTCAGCTAGAGCTAGTTGTCATCTGAGACTACATCCTACAACTAAAACACAAATTGTCTTGACATAATAGAATCATGATTAAGTCAACACTATGTAAATATTTACTTTCCATGCAGTGACATGACTTTTCATTGTCTGGGAAGGGAAAAGCATCCAGCGTATTGTTACTTACCCTGTGTATAGGGCAGTGTTAAAATAAAGAAGCAAAGGGATCGATGATGAACCGTGAACATATTAATTATTGGAAAATTTGTCAAAACTTCCATTCATGTAGGAGTAATTTTTTCTTTGTTCTTAAAATAATTCCGGGGTTTGGATCCCCCACCAATCAGCTAGTTAGCCCCTATCCTTAATACAGGGAGGGCTCTTAATTTTTAGGCACCGTGCACCTAGGACTTCAGGCAGTGTTCAAGACCTTTTGGACACAATTCTCAATTTTCTAAGTAACTTATTTGCTTTCATCTTATTTAAAACACTTCCCCTGATAGCTGAAAGACTTGTTTTTTTATATGAGCTTCTAGTGGATAATTTGCCAACATGGAATGTTACACTTTAACACTTGTCTACATTGCAGTTTTAGCCATAAGCACGCTGCTTACAAGAGACTAGAGCTGCACGTTATATCAGAATCGAATACAAGATTTTTGTGAATTGTAATTCCGCACAATTTCATGCACAGAGGGTCTCGGACCTAAATTCAAATGTTTAGCCAGTGTTTCAACCAAGGGGCCTCCAGCTGTTGTAAAACTACAAGCATGCTGGGAGATGCAGTTTTGAAACAGCTGGAGACACCCTGGTTGGGAAACACTGTACTTTGTTATAATAGGGGAGCAGGGGAAACACAAAAAACCTTTCCCCGGCCCCCATAGGCCTGACACATAACCCGTTCTCTTCTGTCCAGTTCCGGTATCTTCTCTATACTCCTGACAAGCAGCTGGGTCCAGGACCTTCCCTGCTCTTGGGGTTACATGGGGAGGGTGGACAGAAATTACATATGGGGGTAGGGGGTCATGTGAAAAGGGGTATAGACTTGAAATGGGGGGAATGTAAAACTGGGGGATAGAAATGAAATGGGGAAGAATGGACATGAAATTGGGGGCGTTCACCATTTATTTTTTTATAGCGCAATATTTACCTCCAAGGGGTGTGGAAATTAAAACAAAAAATTACATGTCCAAGGTATTAAAACGGAGCCAAATCGACTTGCCTGGGCCAATGTTTATTTTTTCCTCCTCTCACTATAATAGCCATAACTCTTTATTTATTTATTTATTTATTTTTTTATTTATTTTTTTCCATCTACAGACCCATATGAGGCTTTTTTTTTTTTTTTTTTTTTTATAGCGTGGCTGATCACACTTTGTAATTATTTTTTCATAACATTTGCTCCGGAAAAAAAAAAAAAAGGGAAAAAAGATAATTTGGCAAATGTGGTAGTTTTATTATTTTTTATTTTTATTTTTTTATGCCATTTACCTTGTAGTCAAACAAGGTTATTTTCATACTTTACGTCAGCCTGATTAAGGCAATATCAAATTTGTTTCTGTTACTGCTGGGCGATATACCAGTTCATACCCAATACCCTTTTTTTTTTAAAACAATAAGAATTTTTCATATACCGCAATACCGGTCAAGAGGCTGCTGCGGGCGGGCGGTCAGGCGCTATGCCTGCGGGTCCCGCAAATCCCACAGCAGCCTCAGACTCGGCAGCAGAATCAGTGGCAACCCCACCCTCCCAGTACATTCACCAATCACTCACCAGGGTGGGTCTGCTGCTCCTCCTAACTGTCTCCTTCCGCCAACGTAGTGCCGCCATTCCTTGGCCCGCTCAGCCTGCTCTGGACTGCCATCCTCAGCCGGCAATGCCGCTGCCTGGTCCTCTTTCAGTAGGTAAAAATAAAAATCTTCTAGAGCACACACTCGCTGTGTGCTATGCTGCGGCTCGGACGGTCGGCGATCCTCCCGTCTGTGTCTGCAGTCTATGTGAGGGGTATGTGCAGAGAAGACTGCAAACAGAGCATTGCACCCTCTGCAATGCTCTGCACATACCTCCACCTGTATAGGAATGTACACACACACACACACACACACACACACACACACACACACACACACACACTGCTATACACATGGGGGTATGTGCAGACTGCAGAGCATTGCACCGTAGGGTCTTCTACAGACCCTAGTGTGCAATGCTCTGTAGTCTGCACATACCCTATGGGAGCTATGACAAAAAGTATAAAAGTGTAATAAAAACGTGTTTAAAAAAATGTAAGTCCTTCCCATTTTCACCTTTCCTAATAAAAGCTTGAGTCCACCCCCCCCCCCCCCTTTTCCCATTTTTTAACTAAAATTAATTCTGGGCGGTATACTGGTTCATACCGAATACCGGTGTGTTTTTCTTTACAAAATGAATTTTTCACATACCGCAATACAGTTTCCATAGCGACCAACTCCAATGCGTGATGGCGTAGAGAAACATCCAGCCGCACAGCGTCTCTGGGATGTGTAGTCAGAGCCGCACTGAACTGACTGTGAGGAGCTGGGAGGGGACTACAACTCCCGGTGGACTCGTGACCTCCGGGTGGTTGCGGGAAACTCGAGCAGGACTGCGGAGACATGGAGGACAGTTACTGGGTGGCCTGACTGAGACCCTGGGTACCATGGTGAGGACCCCCGACCACCTGACAATATACTGAGGGAACCCCCCCCCCCCCCCCCCCTATAACTGCCGTGAAACCACCATAATTTAGAAAAATACTGTGATATACATTTTTGGTCATACAGCCCAGCACTAGTTTCTGTCATGTTTTACCAATTTAAAAAAAATTCTAAACTTTTTTGGAATCTTCTATTATTGTCATTTTCTGACCCCTGTAACTTTATTTTTCTGTATACCGGGCTGTATGATGCAATTTTTTTGCGCTGTAATCTGTTTGTATCAGTACCATTTTGGTACACTTTTACTTTTATTTTTATTTTTTTTCTTAAATGTTTTTCTGGGATATATATTTTTTTTTTTCATTTACATGGGGGGCGATCCCCCCCACCAGGGAGCATTTACATGTCCCTTTTAGATGCTGCTGTCCGCTTTGACAGAAGCGATCTAAGGGGTTAATAGCCTGCTGCGGCGGCGACCACCAGCTACTGAAATCAGGCCGCTGGGTATGGAGCAGGCTTGAGTCAGAAGCCCGCTCCATACACCCTTAGTGCCACTAGGTTGTCTGTCCGGCCCTGCTTGCCCGAAGCAGGGTTAAAGGTCAGAGAAATTCACCTGCCCGGCGCCCAGATCTGCAAGTCCCGGGCGTTGGGCCTCCATAATCACAATCGCGCATTTTCCCCCAAAGCGTGCAGCCCTACAAGAGACATTGCAGAGACCATCCAGCCTTATTAGATTGACATGTAGTCCTACTCTTGGTGCCAGCCCATCAGCTGTGGAGGGTTCATACTGCTTTATTGTCCCTTCAATGAGACAGTGCTGCAGTACATTGCACCACCATCACTACTAGAAAATAAGGGGGATACATGGATGGACAGCGATAAACTTTGAACAAGTTCCAGCGTTCACACGAGTGCATTGTCCCCTTCAAACAGTGTATTGGTGGAGGTGCCTGAAGTCTGACTCCTGCAGATCTAAGTTATAAGGCTGGATAACCCCTTAAAGGGATGGTTCAGGATAAGGCTTGGTTCACAAGGCTAGGAGGAGGAGGCAAACAAAATGCACTGCATGTAGTACTATTGTGTCAGGTAAAATGTGGGACATTGTGATGGAAACCTCACTGACCCTATTAAAGTTATTGGAGTCTGTGAAGTGTAGTTGGCGTCCAATACGCAGTGGATTCTGCACTACTATTGTGTGGTGTTCTATGACCGCACAGAGCATTGGGGACAAAGAGGACTGGCGCGAGCCAAGCTCAGTGTTTCCCAACCAGGGTGTCTCCAGCTGTCTGTTGCAAAACTACAACTCCCTGCATGCCCGGACAGCCAAAGGCTGTCCGGGCATGCTGGGAGTTGTAGTTTTGCAACAGCTGGAGGCACCCTGGTCGGGGATACACTGCCCTAGCTTTTGAAAAACATAGCTGCAAACAACTGTACGCCTGTCCTTAGGTTGGCAGGCGTTACAGCTCGGCCCTATTTACTTCTTGATAGTTATGGTGCCGTTTTTGCAATGTATCACCCTTGGTTTTTCTTGTTGTGGACAACCCATTTAAGTATAAGCAGCTTTTTTTAAATTTTTTTTTTTTTTTTTTTTCTTTAAAGAAATAAATAACTAAATAAAAAATAAAAAAAAACTGTGCTAGACTTGGATCTTTTTTGAGCAGCGGTGATCAAAATATTGTAGACTTTTGAAACCAGGTAAATCTTTTTAGGATCCCAATAGACTTTATTCACCCAACAATAATTTTTTTTTTTTTTTTTTTTTAATGGAAAAGAGCAGAAAAAGTTATATGGTAGTAACAATTTTGTTTTACAGCATTGACTACGTGGCATCTGGCACTGAACATCACGAGTCTTGTGATCTCGGACAAAGATATGTTATACGTAGAACCAGCTCATTATTATACCTTGGGTGCTCCATGCTTCTTTTAATGTGCCCATCTTCTTATCTGGTTAAAGGGGTACTCTGGTGGAAAACATTTTATATTTTTTTAAATCAACTTGTTCCAGAAAGTTAAAGGGGTACTCCCGTCGAAAACTTATTTTTTTTTTATTTTTTATGAACTGGTGCCAGAAAGTTACAGATTTGTAAATTACTTCTATTAAAAAACATTAATCCTTCCAGTACTTATTAGCTGCTGAATACTACAGAGGAAATTTTTTCTTTTTGGAAGACAGAGCTCTCTGCTGACATCATGACCACAGTGCATCTCTGTCCATTTTAAGAACTGTCCAGAGTAGGATAAAAGCCCCATAGCAAACATATGCTGCTCTGGACAGTTCCTAAAATGGACAGAGATGTCAGCAGAGAGCACTGTGGTCATGTCAGCAGAGAGCTCTGTGTTCCCAAAACCATTTCCTCTGTAGTATACAGACCCTAAAAAGTACTGGAAAGATTAAGATTTTTTATTAGATGTAATTTACAAATCTGTTTAACTTTTTGGCACCAGTTGACTTTAAAAAATAAAAAAATTAAAAAAAAATTTCCACGATTTGTAAATTACTTCTATTAAAAATTCTTTACCCTTTCAGTACTTATTAGCTGCTAAATACTACAGAGGAAATTCTTTTCTTTTGGAATTTATTTTTTGTCTTCTCCACAATGCTTTCTGCTGACACCTGATGCCCGTATCAGGAAACCTATGGTACTCTGGACAGTTCTTGACACGGACAGAGGTGTCAGCAGAGAGCGCTGCGGACAAGACAAATAAGAAATTCAAAAAGAAAAGAATTTCCTCTGTAACATACAACTGCTAATAAGTACTGAAAGGATTAAGATTTTTAAATAGAAGTAATTTACAAATCTTTTTTTACTTTCTGGCACCAGTTCGTACCAAAAAAAAAATGGTTTTCCACCAAAATACCCCTTTTAATGCTATTGTATCCTCTCTAAAGATTGGGTGTATTTGGCCCTGGTTTATAGTATAATGCAATATGCTTTGTAACCTTTAGTGAATGTTTGTGCTTTCTCCTTTTGTGGGACTATTTTCATTGCTCCCATGCTTTGCTGTTACATAAGGCTAAGACTAGAAAGGACAGTAGTAGAACAGTGTCTTCTTGTGACATGTTTGTGGCTTTATTGTTGTTCCTCATTTACTTTAAGTATCTAGAAACTTAATGACAAATGAAACAAACCTTTGCAGCTTTCAGTGGCAGTAAAAACCCTGGAATAGAAGATCACTTTCCAGACATTGAAATACATTTTTAGTTTTTATTAGAACCCTTTAGATCAATCAGAACGTGACTTGAATGATCTATTCTGTTTTCCCTGTGAAGTACAATCTTACTCATTCTACCCCCTTCTCCTATACATAAGAGGACCTGTCAGCTCTCCACATGGGTTTTCAGAAAATCCTTGTATTCCCTATTTAAGGGGTACTCCGGTGGAATGTATATATAGTTTTTTAAATCAACTGGGGCCAGAAAGTTAAACAGATTTGTAAATTACTTCTATTAAAAAATCTTTACCCTTTCCTTATTAGCAGCTATATGCTACAGAGGAAATTCATTTATTTTTTTTCTTTCTTTTGTCTTGTCCACAGTGCTCTCTGCTGACACCTGATGCCTGTATCAGGAACTGTCCAGAGCAGGAGAAAATCCTCATAGCAAACCTATGCTGCTCTGGACAGTTCCTGACATGGACAAAGGTGTTAGCAGAGAGCACTGTGGTCAAGACAAAAAATAGATTCAAAAAGAAAAAAATTTCCTCTATAGCATACAGCTGCTAATAGGTTCTGAAAGGATTGAGATTTTTTAAATAGAAGAAATTTACAAATCTGGCACCAGTTCATTTAAAAAAAAAAAAAAAGTTTTCCACCGGAGTACCTCTTAAAGGAGAACTCCAGAATATAAAAATTGTTCCTCATACTGCCGGCAGTAAAAAAAAAAATAAAGATGTACATGCCTTCCTTCGCTCCCCGGGTCCTCCGGTAACAGTCTCCGGTCTCCGCTGCAATCCTCTTCCTGGTTGCTGGTGGTTGGCAAGTCATACTGCACTCGGCCAATCACCGGCCGCAGCGAAGTCCCGACACGGCCGGCGATAGGCTGAGCGGCAGTGTGACGTTTTCGGCCTCGGCAGCAGGTGCCGGTGTAGTGAAGAATTTTGTGTCCTGAAGCGTTCTCACACTGCCGCTCAGCCTATCGCCGGCCGAGCCGGGACTTCACTGCGGGCGGTGATTGGCCGACCACCGGCAACCAGGAAGAGGATCGTGGGGGAGACCGGAGACGGTTACCGGAGGCCCCGGGGGAGCAAAGGAAGGTTTGTACATCTTTATTTTTTTTACTGCCGACAGTATGGGGGACAATTTTTATATTCTGGAGTTCTCCTTTAAACCCCTTAAGGGCCAGGACAATTTTAGTTTAGTGTTTTCATTTTTTTCCTCCTCGCCTTTTAAAATCCATAACTTTTATCTTTCCATCTACAGACCCATAGAAGGGCTTGTTTTTTTGCATGACCAATTGTACTTTGTAATGAAACCTCTCATTTTACCAAAAATTTTATGGCAAAGAATTATTTTTTTTAGGAGGAACTTTAAATGAAAACTACAATAGCTATCAGTTTATTGCTAATACTGTTCAGTGCTATGCATAGGGTATAGGGTACAGACCAGAGCAAGTCCCCTGGAGATGGCCGGAGGCAGGTGAGGGGACCTCGGCCACCATTACAGATGATCGGATCC
>NC_079191.1:333173526-333193526 GCF_029499605.1 Hyla sarda
AACATGTTTTTTTGATACTTTAGGCCGCCTGATTACAACAATACCAGATTTGTATAGTTTCCGTCACATTTTACTAAGTAAAAAAAAATTCTGAACTTTTTCGTTTTTTTTTTTTTTTTTTTTTTTTTTTTTTTTTTAATTCCCATTTTTTGAACCCTGTAGCAGAAATCTTACTGGCTGTACGGTGTAGCAGAATCCCATAAAAAATGGGAGTCTGCTGCAACAGAATTTGAATGGAATTTTTTTCATCATATTCTGCTCGGAAAGTCCGCCACATACATGGGGCCTATCAAAGAGCAGGTCTTGCTATGGAGTATCTGACTTCATCATGTGGTTGGGTCTTCATTTGAATGTCCGACACCTTATATTCCATTTTCTCTCCGGTGGCTGTTGTATGGTCAGTCAAAGCTTTCTCCTGCAACCGCTGAATGCCGAAGCTGGACCATTGCTAATAGATCACTGGCCTGGCTTTAAAGTGGTACTCCGTTGGAAAACATTTTTTATCAACTGGTGCCAGAAAGTTAAGCAGATGTGTAAATGACTTTTATTAAAAATATTTACCCTTCCAGTACTTTTTAGCGGCTGTATGCTACAGAGGAAATTATTTTCTTTTTGAATTTATTTTTTGTCTTGTCCATAGTTCTCTCTGCTGACACTTCTGTCCGTGTCAGGAACTGTCCAGAGTAATGGGGATTTTCTCCTGCTCTGGACAGTTCCTGATATGGGCATCAGGTGTCAGCAGAGAGAACTGTGGACAAGACAAAAAAGTTCAAAAAGAAAATAACTTCTTCTGTAGCATACAGCTGCTAAAAACTACTGGAAGGGTAAAGATTTTTTAATAGAAGTCATTTACAAATCTGTTTACCGTATTTTTCGTCCTATAGGACGCACCGGCGTATAAGACGCACCCAATTTATAGGTGCAAAATCGAAAAAAAATTTAGATTTTGAACCCAATAGTGGTCTTAAACCTGCGGACCTCCAGATGTTGCAAAACTACAACTCCCAGCATGCCCGGACAGCCGTTGGCTGTCCGGGCATGCTGGTAGTTGTAGTTTTGCAACATCTGGAGGTCCGCAGATCGAAGACCACTGCATAGGAGGTAATACTCACGTGTCCCCGCCGCTCCGGGCCCGTCACCGCTGCCCTGGATGTCGCTCCATCGCTGTTGCCGTGTCCCCGTCGCTCTGCTGCCGGCCGGGTATCCTCTCTCTCCATACAGGGGATCCCTGAACGGAGAAGACACAGAGGAGGCAGGTAAGGTCCCTCCCGGTGTCCTGTAAGCACTAACCCGGCTATTCAGTTGGGCTGTGGTCCCGAACAGCCCGACTGAACAGCCGGGTTAGTGTCACTTTCCCCGCAGACGCGGCGGTCAGCTTTGATCGCTGCGTCTGAAGGGTTAATACAGGGCATCACCGCGATCGGTGATGTCCTGTATTAGCCGCGGGTCCCGGCCGTTGATGGCCGCAGGGACTGCTGCGATAGGGGTGTATTCGCCGTATAAGACTCACCAACTTTTTCCCCCCAGTTTTGGGGAAGAAAAAGTGCGTCTTATACGGCGAAAAAAACGGTAACTTTCTGGCACCAGTTGATTTAAAAAAAAAATAAAAAAAAAAACTGGAGTACCCCTTTAATCTAAAAAGGTGTTGTCTTCGTGAAAGAGTTATCGTAAATCCTGAAGGACTCTTTTAGGAATGTACGTGTTACATATATATTGCATTTTCAAAAGGCTTAGCATAGAAAAGACTTGCACATTTGACTCTGTATAGAGGGGGGGGGGGGGGGAAAATGTGTAGACGGCTTTTTAGAGCTGTTTGTCTTTGAGCGGAGAGGTTCGTCTGGTTCTTCTCAGAACAGATTTGCCTTTAGGACTAGAACAAGACTAATGACAAACACTGTTTGATTTCCGCTATCTTTTATTCCTATGGATTCTGGATGTTTGGCTGATACTAATGAGCCTCCATCTATTGTGCCTGTAGGATGCATTGGTTCCCTTATCAGCAATACAATGTATTCACATTATAAAGCACTGCTTTTAGTGGACTTTTAATTACATATTTAATATATGACCTGCAGGAAAATAGTTTTACAAATAAATGTTATTTAAAAAATAAAGATTACACCAATCTGAAGATTTATTGTCATAATCAGTGGGCAATTA
Organism: Hyla sarda; assembly: GCF_029499605.1. Taxonomy (NCBI): domain Eukaryota; kingdom Metazoa; phylum Chordata; class Amphibia; order Anura; family Hylidae; genus Hyla; species Hyla sarda. The sequence goes on from NC_079191.1 coordinate 333,175,687, forward strand.
TAGCACTTTCAGATCTTCTTTCGGGTTCATGACCCATGTATAGGCCCATGAACTATGCATGGCCTTGTAGTTGGAGGGTACTCTGTCTTTTTTTCTAGGCTGTAAATAAATCTCCCTGCTGCATCCGGCGTTCACTTAGAGCGTCAGGTGCAGCGCCTGGAGGCCGCGCCCCGCTCAGGACTTCATGGCCATGCCCCCTCAATGCAAGTCTCGCATTGAGATGGCATGGATGTCACAAGTGGGGCATGACCATGACTTCACGAACATCCGCCCCGCAGTTTGCTCCGTGCACCGAATGTCTGGGGTGCTGCAGCTGATATCGTGGGGGTCTCCAGCGGCGGGACCCCCGCCATCAGACATCTTATCCCTTATCCTTTGGAGTACCCCTTTAAGCACTGTCGTAGGTACGTCCATATCTAATCATGCCGACTTCTTGTAGAATTGCTGCTGCAGCTTTGCAGATGGAATATGATGAAAATTGACATGCTGTGGATTTACCATCCGCATCACATTTTACGCAGATTTTCCTGTGGAATTTTTCGCCAGACACATTTTTTTTACAGATCTCATGCACATTGGTGCCACTGTACTAATGCACATCTGCACTTTATGAATTGCTCATGCAGAGCATCCTACTGGCTGTTGCAATAATTATACATTAAAGGGGTATTCCAGCATCCCCAAAAAAGGGGGGGAAAAAAGCTTACCTATAAGTACTACTGCAGCTTTTGTTGAGGTTCCTTCCGGATCCCCTTTGCTCGTCTCTTTTGCTGAGATGTAGAAGCAGGACCTTAGCCAGTCAGTTGTCGCAGACATGTCCATTGATTGACTGAACCAGGTCCTCCTCTCACATCTTGTAAGTATTGCTTTCGTCGGCCTTTCCACAGGATAAGTCCTCAATAGCTGATCATCAGGGTGCTAGGTTATTGTAATGCAGCTTTGCCCATATACAGAGCCAACTGCTTCGGACACCATTCACTGCCAGAGTAGTGCCATAATTTGTGTTTTGCCATGGAATGTGCTGGACTAAGACAGCTCCCTTGGCTGACACGCACACACCTGCCCCCTACCATTGGTTCCTTGCAAGTGTCACGTATGCTGTCTCAACCAGCTTGTGACACCTGCGGGCGCACAGTCCCTATAGCGGGTAGAGTGGCACACTGTCCCCATAGCGGGGAATGAATGTAACACATTCCATGGCAGCACACAAAATATGGCACTACACCGGCTATCAGGTATGGATGTATATATATCCTGTAGATAGGCCACCAGTTGTCCCTGGAAGCCCTCTACGTAGATGGGTGGTGTAGAATTCACCTCCATATTATATCTGCAAGACTTAGATTTTTAGTATAGGTTAACTTGTATAACCAAAAGTTGCATAAAAATTGTGACATTTCACTTATGTTTTTAAGGAAAATAAAACTGAATTCGATTAAATCTGCTATCTTTATACCAGAGCAACGTCTGTTGCACAGGGGATTATTCAGTCTGTTAGATCCAGTTGTGATTCATGGGATGGGAGTATATTGTGTAACAGTGTTGTTAATGGATCATCTGAAGGTTTGTCACTATGGTTGTGGAAGGTTTTCTCATGCTAGGGTGTTAATATGGGCACAAGTTTGGTCTTGTCTATCCCTAGCAGAATTTACTAACTCCATGTGGGTGAACCAAAGGTTACTTTTTGTATTTGTTCGTTTAGCATTGCATCACTTGTGTTAGCTATGTGACAATGTTTGAGGGGTCTGGAACCTTAATCTGTGTATTATTTAAAGACCCTACAAACAATGTGCCCTGCCCCCACCACTTTTTGATGATGCCACTTTTACCATGGTCTCATGCACATGGCAGAGCTATATGCAAGGGCCCTCTGCGGCACTGTTTTCATGCGCTGTCGTCATGCCCTATCAGATGCAGTACAAGCAATGCTACAAATAATGTGTCCATTAAATCTGGCATTGCGTTTTTTGTTTTCTCCTTTTTACATTTAAGCGGATTGGGGGAGAAATGTCTCCATTTGCCTCTGTAAGAAATCTTGTCATTGAGTATGTGGAGCTGGAGGTGGGCATGAGGCCTTAAGGTGGCACAGGGGTTTGGAAATAAAAAAAACTACTTGTCCAAGGGACTAAAACGGAGCAGAATCTACTTGTCCCTCATAAAAATCCACTTGTCCTGGTACAAAATAATTTTAACCCAAATAGTATGTAAATAAGGTCTTTTATCAATAAAAACTTGGATAGGGTCCCTGATAAGAAAGTCCGCCCCATTAATGGAATACTGCAGTGCAAAATAACTTATCCTGACTGCTGTGAAACAACCCCTCCCCCCCGATCTTTTGTAAGGAGCCCTGGCAGGAATGGGGGCTTGTCCGCATGATGCAGTGGCCGACACCCCCCCCCCCCCCCCATGTATACCATAGATACAAGGAGGGGGCATTTCAGCAGCCGTGTCTTGCAGGGATGGTTCATTCCCTTCATCCTTCATGCCGTCTGCTGGGGCCTCATACAAGAGATGAGGGGGGGGGGGGGGGTTGTCCCAGCGGTCAGACCCCTGTGATCTATTACTTATGGGGATAAGTTATTTTGCACTACAGTATTCCTTTAAGTACGTAGTCCCCCTTCAGGTTGGTATGTTCCTTTATCAGGTAGGGATCAAGTAGGGCCCCCTGCGCCATTATATTCCCCCCCCCCCCCGCCCCATCTGATGCTCCCTGCATCATTTTATCCCCCCCTTCTGATGCGCCCCCTGTGTCATTATATTCCCCCCCCCCTCTGATGCCTCCTGCGCCATTACATTCCCCCCCCTCTGATGCCCCCTGCGCCATAATATCCCCCCCCTCTGATGCCCCCTGCACCATAATATTCCCCCCCCTCTGATGCACCCTGCGCCATAATATTCCCCCCCTCTGATGCACCCTGCGCCATTATATTCCCCCCCCCCTCTGATGCACCCTGCGCCATTATATTCCTCTCTGGCCCCATGTGTGCTCCGGCAGGCTCGGGGACTCAGCGGTCACTATTGTTACTGGACCGCATCCTCTGTCCGGACGGAGTGGCGCGCGATGAGTGACGTCATTGCACGCGCCTACGCCGGGGTGCTGTCTTCCTGCACGGCTCGCTATATGCTGCAGCGCACAGCTGCAGTCTATATAGGAGTTTAGTTAAGGGACAAAACTGATTTCCCCGTTATATGTGAATTCTTTAGGCATTTAGCCCTTCTTGCCCTGCTTTAGGCATTTAGCCCTGCAAGTCCTGGGCGTCGGGCGATACAATTTCCACATCCCTGTGGCATTACACTAGTTATTAGTCTAACATTGTGGGTTTTTTTTTGCGGTCCAATAATTCATTATGGATAAACCATTATGGGGGGGGGGCGATCCACCCCACTAGAGCACCAGGGATGTTAACAGATCCTTTAGACACCGCTGCCAACTTTGACAGCGGTAATCTAAAGGCTTAATAACCGGCCGCAGCAATCGCCGCATGCCGAGCTATTAGCGGCGACCCCCGGCTACTGAAATCAGCCGGGGGCCGCTGAGTATGGAGCGGTCTCGAGTCAGGAGTCCACTCCATATACCCTGAGCGCCGGTGTGAGGTGGCCGACTTGAGTCCCATGCAAGTCTGCATCCGCTCCTGTGATCTCTTGCACAGGGCCCCGGCTCTGCTGGATAAGGGAGAAGTTGTCCATCGCTGTAGTATTCCCTTTACTTCAATCACTCAAAGAGCACATATGAGTTAGAGCACATATGAGTTTTCTTGTCGATGTCAGAATTCTTCTTTGCCTTTGAAATAAAGTTATTGCTTTGTGGATTATCTGTGAGAAGTGTAGATAACTTAAAATAGGAGAAGGGGGGGGATCTCTTTATTGGACCCTGGCATTCTTGTAGGGCAGCTTTCAAAGATTTGTGCTGGGGACAAGGGAATTCATACAAATGGAAAGTCCTCAGGAAGTGTGTATGCCAACCTTTTTAAAAATGATGAACCCAAGATAGTGATGTGGTTAAGAACTTCCAATATCTTTTTTTTTTTTTTTTTTCCTGCTGCATCCCTCTTCATGACAGCACCATAATGGAGGATGCTCCCTCATTGCTATAGGAAAAGGGCCCCTTCTTACACACCCCATTGTTTGTCTGTCCCTACAGAGATAGGACAGAGGGTGGGAAAGAGTCACACATGGGCACCAGAGCATGTTGGAAGATATATTGAATATGTCACCGTCAGCACCAGTACTTTGTGGATTCTGGCACATACAGAGTAATGGGAGTGTCCCTCTGAACATGGGGCAGCGCTGAATGATGTGCTGGGACCCATTATATAGAGGCGGTCAGAACTGGCATTGAAACCTGGCGTATGCCTTTTCCCCCCTTTCCTCTTATTCCTCACAGATCTTCCTGAGGACTATGTTAGGGGAAGGGGTAAGTAATTCTGATGGCACTTGCTTGGTCCAATAGGAAATGGTTTGCGCTGCTAAAGACCCTAGCCATAGTTCATTCTATTCTGGTTCCATCAATATTTTTCTGTTACTGAACATTGGAGGCTCATAATTGATTGGAATGAATGGCTGTAGTCTACCTTGTGCCCCGGTACTGTATCACAGCTGCAGTCATTTAAATATATATATATATATATATATATATATATATATATATATATATATATTATATAAAAAAATAAATTTGCAAATGAATCAGATGGCACAGCCAGGTGAGAGGGCATGGTTATTGAGGGAGTACTGATGATATAATTGCCTATTGCATGTTGCACGTTCCAGACTCTTGACTCAACAGTAAAACATGACTTACTGTGGAGTAACTCTACAAGTACAGGCACTTCCTTCCTTTAAGGATACCTGCAAGGATATAGGGGGGAATTTATCAAGGGCAGTGAAGACTATTCCAACTCTGTTGTGCCCGGGCTGAAAAAAAAAATGCAAACAAACTTTCACTCACCTTTCTGCGTTCCCTCGGAGCGCCGCTAAAGCTGTTCGGTCTTCCGGTCCCGTCTTCTGCCTTCTTCCTGTGCACGGATCGTCATACGGCGCTCAGCCTATCACCGACCACAGCGATGTCCCACCTCAGCTGGTGATAGGCGTGTAACGATGGAAGAAGGCAGAAGACTGGACCGGAGGACTGATCAGCTGTAGCGGCGCTCTGGGGGAACGCAGGAAGGTGAGTAAAAGTTTTTTTTTTTTTTTTTTTTTTTTTTTTTTTTTTTTAGCCTGGGCACAACAGAGTTGGAATAGTCTGCATTAGACTAATTTTAAATTGTGCAGCACATGGTAAAAATATGCTAGTGCTAGTACATATTTTTTACTTCAGTACTCCACTTTGTATGGTGCCTTCTCTTAGACTTTTTAACCTGTTTGTGTGACCTGTTACATATGCTGTCCACAGCTAGTTTTGTAAGACAGGTCTGAGCTTGTGTAGAGTTGGGACAAATTGAGGGCTTTGCGACAAATCATTAGGATAAATCCATTACCACTGCATTAAAATTACTACACATCTTGATTTGTTGTATAAACCAAAAGTCACAAGTTTAACACAAAGCCAAATCCTGCAACAAATTAACCCACTTTTTACAAGTCCAAAAATACGAAGATGATAGTCCATTGGCGTCAGGAATGATTTTGGGACACCTTTTTCCTATAGAGTAATTTATAGGAAACCATCTCTTATCTAGAGGATCTGTTCACCCTACTGTGTTTTATAGGGGAAACCAGGTTACAGGGTAACTTTTCAGCTTTAAAGTTACAGTCTGTTTGTGTGCTCAGTGAGGATGCCACCGAGAATTTTAATGCTTCCCTATTTTAGTTCTATCTGTCAGGCCCTAAATAATCTTCGTGGTGGGCAGGTTGTCTTGGGTTTGTGTTGTGCCAGTGAATACTGAAGTATTAGCAAGGCCAATTGGTATATGATATCTCCATGCTCTGCATGTGCGGGTAATTTTTTTGATCTGTTTATTTACTTATGGAGAACTTTGAAATATATATATATATATATATATATATATATATATATATATATATATATATATTTATATATTTATTATTATTATTATTATTATTTTTTTTTTTTTTTTCAAATGTACATGACAAACTCACTATATGCGCCCCCAGTCACACTAAAGAGGAAAAATATTCCGCGCCAATTCTGTCTTACAGCAGCCTCCCATTCATTTCTATGAGCATACCGCTGCACAGTTCAGTTGTTGGAAGTTCCGCGATAAAACTTCCGATGAGGAATTTGATTCCGACAGAATATTGAACATGTTTAATCTTCCAATGGATCCTCCAAAGAAGTGCCTGTGGACATAGGCACCAGTTCCGGATCATTTTAAATGGCCAAAATCCCTTTAGTGGTTATCTTGGGGGGGGGCAATATGCTTCTGCTTCCCTGGGCAGGTGGGTATAACCTCCAATAAAAGCCAAAGGAATGTTAAATACAGCAAGTACAATGTATTGACAAACATACATAAGCCCTACTGTGTTGGCACTGGGCCCCTTCATGGGAAATATAACCTTTCCATAGTTTTTCTGGTGTAAATACTTCGTATCACTTACAGATTTGGCTTTGTATTGAAGCAAAAGTCAAAAACACGAAAAGTATGAGTGTGATAGTCATAAGTTACATGTGCACAGACTTGTCACTATTCTTCCCCCATTTCCTGCGCTGAATTGCCTTAGAATTCTATTACTGTCAATGCTATCAGGTTTTAGACATATTTTATGTGTTGAGACATGTGGAGACATTTTTGAAGCCATAGATTGCTGCTTTATTAACCTCGTCATTAAAGAGAATGAATCCTAATTCTTTTGCTCGGCTGACATTATTTAAATAGATGTTCTTAAGTCTGATAACCAGGACTCTGCTTCCAGCTGCATCCTGTGCACTTATATTTAGCTTCTATGCTGGTGTAAGGGAGAATAGATTTTACCCCTGTTTGCTTGGTGTATTGTTTCCACAGTTGCTCAGAATTTACCAAAAAGATGCACAGGACTTGATAAATTTTGCGCAATTATAGAAACCAGTGAGCTGCAGAGATTGGTTTGTTTTGTGGTGTATCATAGACACTTTTGTACGTGTCCTATTAGGTGGTGTAGGTTTGCGAAAAAAAGTAGGCTTTGCGCCAAAAAAACCCTTCTAAATGTACCATATTTTTCGCAGTGTAAGACGCACTTTTTCTTCCCCTATCGCGGCGGTCCCTGCGGCCATCAACGGCTGGGACCCGCGGCTAATACAGGACATCACCGATCGCGGTGATGCCCTGTATTAACCCTTCAGACGTGACGATCAAAGCTGACTGCCGCGTCTGAAGGGAAAGTGACACTAACCCGGCTGTTCAGTCGGGCTGTTCGGGCCCGCCGCGATTTCACCGCGACGGTCCCGAACAGCCCGACTGAATAGCCGGGTTAGTGCTTACAGGACACCGGGAGGGACCTTACCTGCCTCCTCGGTGTCTTCTACGTTCAGGGATCCCCTGTATGGCCGGCGCTCTCCTTCCTTATCATCACGCCGTTGCATACGTGCGTCGGCGTGCGTAACGACGTGATGACGGCAACGGAGAGCGAGGATACCCGGCCAGCAGCAGAGACGTTCCGGAGCGACGGGGACACTGCGACAGCGATGGAGCGACATCCAGGGCAGCGGTGACGGGTCCGGGGCGGCGGGGACACATGAGTATTACCTCCTGTGCAGTGGACTTCAATCTGCGGACCTCAAGATGTTGCAAAACTACAACTCCCAGCATGCCCGGACAGCCAACGGCTGTCCGGGCATGCTGGGAGTTGTAGTTTTGCAACATCTGGAGGTCCGCAGGTTGAAAACCACTATTGGGTTCAAAATCTTTAATTTTTTAGATGTTGCACCTAAAAATAGGGTGAGTCTTATACGCCGGTGCGTCCTATAGGGCGAAAAATACGGTAATTTGCACAAATAATAAATACAGCTCCACAACAAAAAGTGGGGTACAGTGCACCATACAGTAGACAAATTTGCAGGGACATTTAGAACATTGAAGTGGTGTAAATCCAATGATAAATTACCCTTATCTGTTTTTGCAGTTTTTTTCCCTAATCACTAAAACATTTACATGTAAGTCCCCTACTCAATTCAAATACTTGACAGCAACCTTCAGTTTGGTCTGTAGGACGCTGCCTACCCATAAAAGTATTCTGGACAGCAAGGCTGTGGAGGTAACACTGAAACTTGGGCCAAGTCCAGTTTAGTAGGGGACCAGTAAATGGTGGCATTGGTGCAACTAATACTATACTAGAGCAATTGAAAACATGTTACAGAAGAAAAAGCTAAATATTCATGTTATCTTAGGAATGTGACTTTGAAGATTGCTTAGGCCTTACACTGTAAACTAATGTTCCAGTTGACCACCACCCTCCCTGCAAAAAATTGGGGGATAAGTACTTATATACCCTAGTTCCCCTTTAACAGGACAAATGCCCTTTTTCCACTTATCAGGCTTTCTTTCTGCTTCCTCCTCTTACCTCCGAAGTTCATCATTCACTTTGCTAAAATGCTCAGCTGTCTCCAGATGGCTTAAAGGGTTACTTCGCCCCTAGACATCTTTTCCCCTATCCAAAGGTGCAGCGCCGGGGCTCGTGATGTTTTAGCCACGCCCCACTCGTGTTGCCACGGCCACGCCCCCTCAATGCAAGTCTATGGGAGGGGGCGTGATGGCTATTACCCCCCCTCCCATAGACTTGCATTGAGGGGGCGTGGCCCTGACATCACTAGTGGACCATGACATCACAAGCCTTCGCCCCACATCGCCAGTCATCCGGCAGGCAACTAAGTTCGCTCCGCGCACCGGATGTCTGGGGGCCCCGCGATCAGACATCTCATCCGCTGTCCTTTTGGATAGGGGATAAGATGTCTAGGGGCGGAGTACCCCTTTAACTCATCGAGGTGTCAACTACAGTTGTCAATAGACGTACGCACAGACATTTCAGATTCAAATGTAACAGAGCAACAGAATATACATATGGAATGTTAATTTCCCCCCATACTTCTCCCTCCTATACCTATCTCTAGTCAGACCACACTTAAGGAGAAGGACTTGGCTGTACTAGAGCTGGTGCAGAGAAGGGTGACAGAAGTATCACACTTGAAGTTAATTTGGAAAAACATCAGCAAAGTGGCGACTAGGTTACAGTATAAAAGTATGTGAATGGGCAGAACTGAGATCTTTCTGGTGATCATTTTACACCATGGCCTGTAGCTATGACAAGGGGGACATCATCTGCGTCTAAGGGTGCATTCACACCACGTTTTTGCAACACAGTTCCCTTACCAGGTTTTTGATGAAAAACTGATTCCTCAAAACCTGACTAAACTGTATCAAAACGTGTGTATATATTTTAACCCGTATATGGTTTAAAAAAATGATGTCCGGTTGCATCCGTTTTTAAAGATAAAAACGTATACATTTTTAACTTTTCACTCCATTATGAATAAAGTTTCACTTGTTTGATTGAAATTCCAAGAAAAAAAAAGTGAAAAGTAAAAAAACGTATGGTGAAAACCGGATGGAACCGTACGCACATACAGTTCTGTATGGTTTCTCTTGACTCCCATGTTTAACCCCTTAAGGATCAATGACGTATGAGTACGTCCTTGGTCCTGCTCCCGTGATATAACGCGGGGTCCCACGTTGACCCCCGCATCAGATCACGGCGGGCCCGGCACCATAGTGAAGCCGAAACACGCCTCTAATAGCGCGCGGCACCGCGATCACCCAAAGCTGAGCCACGCTGCTAAAAGTGAAACTGAAACCATGCCGGTTAGCTCAGTGGGCTGTTCGGGATAGCTGCGGCGAAATCGCGGCATCCCGAACAGCTTACAGGATAGCCGGAGGGTCCCTACCTGCCTCCTCGCTATCCGATCGCCGAATGGACTGCTCAGTGCCTGAGATCCAGGCATGAGCAGTCAAGCGGCAGAATCATCGATCAGTGGTTTCCTATGAGAAACCAGTGATCAATGATGATCAGTGTGTGCAGTGTTATAGGTCCCTATGGGAGCTATAACACTGCAAAAAAAAAGTGAATAAAGATCATTTAACCCCTCCCCTATTAAAAGTTTTCCCATTAAAAAAAAAGTATAAATAAAAATAAACATATGGTATCACCGCTTGCGGAAATGTCCGCATTATAAAAATATATCGTTAATTAAACCTCACGGTCAATGGCGTACGCGCAAAAAAATTCCAAAGTCCAAAATAGTGCATTTCTGGTCACTTTTTATATCGTGAAAAAAATAAGTCCTATCAATAAGTCCTATCAATGCAAAATTGTTCCGTTAAAAACTTCAGATCACGGCGCAAAAAATGAGCCCTCATACCGCCCCATACACGGAAAAATAAAAAAGTTATAGGGGTCAGAAGATAATTTTAAACGTATACATTTTCCTGCATGTAGTTATGATTTTTTCCAGAAGTCCGACAAAATCAAACCTACATAAGTAGGGAATCATTTTAATCGTATGGACCTACAGAATAATAAGGTGTCATTTTACCGAAAAATGTACTACGTAGAAACGGAAGCCCCCAAAAGTTACAAAACGGCGAGTTTTTTTTTCAATTTTGTCGCACAATGATTTTTTTTTCCGTTTCACCGTAGATTTTTGGGCAGAATGACTGACATCATTCCAAAGTAGAATTGGTGGCGCAAAAAATAAGCCATCATATGGATTTTTAGGTGCAAAATTGAGTTATGATTTTTTAAAGGCAAGGAGCAAAAAACGAAAGTGCAAAAACGGAAAAAGCCGGTCCTTAAGGGGTTAAAAAAACGTATACCGTTAAATACAGTTTTTCACTCAGACCAAAAGAAAAAAACTGACAAAACCGTACATGATGCACCGGATGCATCTTTTGGCATACTGTTTTCTATGGAGAGTCAATACATACGGTTGTCAATACCTTTTTCACATAGAAAACGTATACGGGAATTGTATTGCAAAAACGTGGTGTGAATAAGATGATTGTGGGGCCTGGATGAATTTCTTTAAAAAATGTAATATGACAAGTTTCAGGTACTATATTTTAGGGCTGGGATGCTTATCCAGGGACTTATTCCGATGATCTGAAATGTTCTCTTGGTATGGGACAGCTGTCATTTTTTTTCTGTTGCGTCTTTTGCCTTTTTATTTTTTTTTTATTTTAGTGAATGTATCCCTTTAAGGACAGTGGTAGCTGAAAGTTTGCCCAAATCAAAGGAAGGGTCTCATTAGTTATCTACTGCATTGGCAAAGTATTCAAGGAATGTGGCTTGAATGGGGCCTGTGTAAACACACAAAGCTTCTTGCATCCAAGTCCACTCGCTTCCTATTCTGGCCAGATACTTGCTCCAGAATGAAGTTCCCTCATTTTTTTATGTCTGCCGGAAATGTCCTTTAGTAAAGTTTGTGTGGAAAACTTTAGTAGGCTTGTCAGTCATCAACCATTTTTAGGCTTCTTCTATGGTCTAGGAAGCAATAACGTAATAGGCCATTAGAGGTAGAGTTATGCGCGGAATGTTGGGAAAACTGATTATGTTGGGGAGTGGCAGTTTAAGGAGGGATTACTCCGAAAGTGCCTGTTAAAATAATATCTTGGAATTTTCACGTAAACAATCATCACCTACGCACACATTTGGCAGTAGTAGTGTAGCAGAAAGTCAATTTTTTTTTCTCTTCATTCATGTCTTTTGGAATTTGACTTTTACATTACGTTTGATTATGGTTTAACATGACTTGGATTATGTTGCGCAAAATATAGGTGCGGCTGTCACATGACTTGTGTGAGACAATGCACAGCGAAGAAACGGGGCCTATCAGTTTTGCTAAGGGCCTTCAGTCAGTTTTCTGAGCTCCAATAAGTACATGCATACGTCTATAGATAACAGATTAAAGGGGTTATGCAGGGAAAAAACCATATATATATATATATATATATATATATATATATATATATATATATATATATATATAATATATATATCAACTGGCTCCAGAAAGTTAAACAGATTTGTAAATTACTTCTATTAAAAAATCTTAATCCTTTCAGCACTTATGAGCTGCTGAAGTTGAGTTGTTCTTTTCTGTCTAAGTGCTCTCTGATAACACGTGTCTCGGGAACCGCCCACTTTAGAAGCAAATCCCCATAGCAAACCTCTTCTACTCTGTGCAGTTCCCGAGACATGCAGAGATGTCAGCAGAGAGCACTGTTGCCAGACAGAAAACAACAACTCAACTTCAGCAGCTGATAATTATTGAAAGGATTAAGATTTTTTTAATAGAAGTAATTTACAAAACTGTTTTAAGTTTCTGGAGCCAGTTGATATAAAAAAAAAAAAAAAAAAAAGTTTTTCCTGGAATACCCCTTTAATACCTTAGCATGTTGTCCTTTTTGTTATACAGGTACGGACTTGTACTCATGGGAGACCTGACTAGTTACTGCAATTGGGTAAAAGTTTTGGGTGATAATCTAGTTTGTGCTGATATCTCAATCTTTATCGCGATCATCCAGAGCTGGCAAGGAGCTTGAATGTGAAATCCAAAATGCTTTATCCTTCTTTCCCTATAATGACTTGGGGGACTGTCCTGCTGGTTATATATATGTACTAGTACAGTGGTCTCTAAACTGCGGCCCTCCAGATGTTGCAAAACTACAACGCCCAGCATGCCCGGACAGCCGTTGGCTGTCCGGGCATGCTGGGAGTTGTAGTTTTGCAACATCTGGAGGGCCGCAGTTTAGAGACCACTGTACTAGATCAATGGATAGTCCCCCCTGAAATTGACTTGTTCAGTAACTAAAGGGGTTATCCCTGAAATGTTATACTTACTATACGAGTCTTCTAATTTAGCTACAGGCAACTAGATAGCATGTTTTTTTTTTTTTTTTCGGGGGCAATTACAAAAGAACCTGTCGTTTTTAAAGATTGATTATACATGAAAATATATATATTTTTTCCACTTAGTGACATAAGCCCCTTTAAGGACACAGCCCATTTTAATTTTAAAATTTTTATTTTTATTTCCCTTCTCGTCTTTTAACGGGGTATTCCATAAAAATAAAAAAAACTTATCAACTGGCTCCAGAAAGTTAAACAGATTTGGAAATTACTTTTTATTTAAAAAAAAAAAAAACCTTAATCCTTCCAGTACTTATCAGATGCTGAAGTTGAGTTGTTCTTTTCTAACTGCCCTCTGATGACACCTGTCTTGGGAACTGTCCAGAGTAGGAGCGAATCCCCATAGCAAATCTCTTATGCTCTGGATAGTTCCTGAGACAGACAGACAGGTGTCAGCAGAGAGCACTGTTGTCAGACAGATGAGAACAACTCCACTTCAGAGGTAATTTACTAATCTGTTTAACTTTCTGGAGCTAGTTAATATAAAAAATTAATAAATAAATAAAATTTTTCCTGGAATACCCCTTTAAAGGGGTACTCCGCCCCTAGACATCTTATCCCCTATCCAAAGGATAGGGGATAAGATGTCAGATCGCCGCAGTCCTGCTTCTGGGGAGCCCTGGGATCCCCACTGCGGCACCCCGCCATCATTACAGCACAGAGCGAGTTCGCTCTGTGTGCGTAATGACGGGCGATACGGGGGACGGAGCAGCGTGACGTCATGGCTCCGCCCCTCGTGACATCACGTCCCGTCCCCTTAATGCAAGTCTATGGCAGGGGGCGTGACGATCGCCACGCCCTCTCCCATAGACTTGTATTGAAAGGGGCGGAGCCGTGACGTAACTATGCTCCGGCCCCTATATTGCCCATCATTACGTGCAGAGCGAACTCGCTCTGTGCTGTAATGAGAGCGGGGTGCCACAGCAGGGATCCCAGGACTCCCCAGCAGCGGGACCGCGGCAGTCTGACATCTTATCCCCTATACTTTGGATAGGGGGATAAGATGTCTAGGGGCGGAGTACCCCTTTAAGAAGAAAATAAAAGAAAACCTTACCAAATATTCCCCTATTCAGCATTGGGGCTCAGTATTCACTTTCCCTGGAGCAGAAATACCTGGAATTCGTGAAGGAATCCCAGTGCCTGATGAAATAATTTACAATGATACAGTAATTCTGAATTGGGCCAAACAATTTTACATTGTGTTTAAACCTCTGCAGCGACACAGCCTGAAGCCATACTTACCTGATCCCGTTTTATGCTCCAGTTTTCCTGCCATCTTCCTCTGTATCTTCTCTTCTAGGGCCGACTTGGAGCATGGGTGGAGCTTCCTGACGTCTCAGTCACTGCTTCTCTGCGGGGTCCCGCTGCTAGCAGACCACAGCGGTGACGTCAAGACGCTCTTCTAGTCAGCCCATACTCCAAGTCAGCCCCGGAACGGAAGATACGGAGAAAGAGAACAGAGAACCAGAGCACGGAACGATATCCGGTAAGTATGGTTGTCATCAGTGTCGCCTGCAATACCGGTCTGTACCGACAGGTTAGTGCAGATGAAAAGATGACGACGTGTTTACCATTTATTCTACCAGTATGCTTTGTACATTGTTAACGTGTGCATTGTTTGTGTCTTACAGGCCCAGGTAGCCTTTCTTCAAGGTGAAAGGAAAGGACAAGAGAATTTAAAGAAAGATCTAGTCAGAAGAATAAAGATGTTGGAATATGCTTTAAAGCAAGAAAGGTATTCGCCATCTCTGGGTGTAGCTCCAGAATATATGACAAGGATTATCCTGCCGTGGTTGTCAAACTTGTCTTTGTCTTGAACAACTGGTTTATTATAGACAATAACATACTCCATCCTTCACCTTTCTGGGAGAAGTAGTAACCAGGGTGGAGCTTTACTCACAATCTTGTGTAATGGGTTTAATGATACTAATATAAAATACCAAATTGATATTGTTGTAATGGGATTAGACCAAAAGATTATGAAATTCCCACTTTGCACCTGAACAGTGCATGTACTGTAGATCTGAGGCAAAAGGATGTCTGCATACTGTAACCTCTATGGTTCTCTATTTAGGCATGAATACTTTGACACAGGAACAATGTTTGGCCTTGCTCTGAAGCCCTTTATTCTGTCTTCTGCTGAAGCTGAAACATTTGCTCCTGTGTATGTTTTGTGCCTAAAGAGAGTATTGTTGAGGCTATGGGGCGATCCTTATGCTTTGTTCTGTATTTTCCACTGATGGGTATGAACCTAACCTGCCTTCTGTGGACCATTGCTTTAAAAGTTATGTGCTGCTACCTTCATTTTCTAGGATAGAAAGGTTGATTTATGGGGACAGTGACGGACAAGTGACTTGTGATCTCTTGTGATCTCCAACCATACATCCAGTGCTGGCCAAAACCTCAAAGGCCAGGTTCACACTTCGGAATTTTCGTCCAAATCAGTCAGCGCTAGGATCTCGCAGACATTGCCATCCCCGTAGGCTGCAATGTCTGCAGAGCGGATTCTGACAGAACATTGAGCAGGTATTTGATCTGCCAGAAATTCTTACCAGAAAATTTAGCAGTGTTAAAGGGTACCTTTCATCAAAAAAACTTTTGATATATTATAGATTAATGTATGCAGAATAACTTTACAATAGCATGTTATTAAAAATATGCTTCTTTCTATTAAATTTTCCACTTTGAGAAATGACCACTAGGGGTCTCCCTACCAGTCTTTTTTTTTTTTATAGATTTCAGACTCATGCAGGAGTCCTAAATCTCAAACTGCAGACGGAACACAGACAAGCTCAGCACTGCTCACTGCCAGGGAGCAGTGCTGTGATTGTTTGTGTCCCAGCTGCAGTCTGAGATTTAGGACTCCTGCATGAGTCTGAAATCTATAAAAAAAAAAAAAAAAAAGACTGGTAGGGAGACCCCTAGTGGTCATTTCTCAAAGTGGAAAATTAAATAGAAAGAAGCATATTTTTAATAACATGCTATTGTAAAGTTATTCTGCATACATTAATCTACAATATATCAAACGTTTTTTGATGAAAGGTACCCTTTAATGAGTTTAAAGGGGTACTCCGGCGCTTAGACATCTTATCCCCTCCCATAGGCTTGCATTGTGGGGGCGGAGCGTGACGTCACAATGCTCCGGCCCCCAGCTGCGGGACCCCCGCGATCAGGCATCTTATCCCCTATCCTTTGGATAGGGGATAAGATGTCTAAGCGCCGTAGTACCCCTTTAAAAAAAAAATTAAACTCACCTGCATGTTAACCTTCATTTAGCGCAATTTCAGACCGAAATTCCTGAGCTCAATTCTGGTTACAAATTTCGTAGTGTGAACCCGGCCTAAATGTAACATGTGGATATTGTAGCGGATTTTCTACCACCTGTTGGACAGCTGATCTAATACTCCTACCGCAATAGAATATAAAAGTCTCCGTGTACAACTTTGGCATTATTATTTATTTATAATCCATAATGCAAGACGTCCACCACAAGAAACTGCTGACACATTTCTGATTATTTGTCCTTACCTAGTAGTCTGTACAGCAGGGTTTCCCAACCAGAATGCCTCCAGATATTGCAAAACTACAACTTTGGCTGTCCAGGCATGCCGGGAGTTGTAGTTTTGCAACACCTGGAGGCACCCTGGTCTGGAAACACTGCTATAGTGAGTCCTGTCTTCTACATATCACAGGAATATTCAATATCGTCTGTCCTACAGTTTGAGGTCTTGGGGACCAAATATATGTTGATGGCATGTATTTTTCTCTACATATGCTCTCTATGGCCGTGAGTAGAGATGAGCGAACTTACAGTAAATTTGATTCATCACAAACTTCTCGGCTCGGCAGTTGATGGCTTTTCCTTCGTAAATTAGTTCAGCTTTTAGGTGCTCCGGTGGGCTGGAAAAGGTGGATTCAGTCCTAGGAGACTCTTTCCTAGGAATGTATCCACCTTTTCCAGCCCACCGGAGCACCTGAAAGCTGAACTAATTTATGCTGGATAAGTCATCAACTGCCGAGCTGAGAAGTTCGTGACAAATCAAATTTACTGTAAGTTTGCTCATCTCTAGTCGTGAGGCCTACCCACAAAGCTGTGTGAGTCAGCCTGCAAATAGCAGAATATGAAGTTTCCCATGGAGTATAGGGTTTTTTAAATGAATTTTACTATGGCTAGAGCTTTAAACCAGAATACATCGTAGCACACCTACTGTAATGTTGGCTAATTCCTTTACCAGTGCTCCTTGAGATCCCCTTATTAGTTATACTTGATAAACCTAACATATCACATTATGGGACTGCGACAGTCAAACCTTGCCATAGGCTTGCATGAATGCGCACATTTGATAAATATAAAGAACCGGAATTTGGTGGGAATCCAGCACAAAATTACGAAGGAAAATGTATTAACGTGTGTTCCAGTTTTAGCCATACCCCAACTTAGTTAAAAATTTAGAAAACCACAGGGTAGTTGTCTGCTCTCTGACCTGGCTGTTTCCGTAAATAGTTAGAATCTTTTTGAAAAAAAAAATTCCGAAACCTCTCATGTTAAAATGAAATTATCATTTGGATGTTACCATTGGTTGGTGTATCCATACACAAATCGGTACTGTCCAGTCGGAGCCGACAGGTAAGGAGCCGCCTCATTGACAGGTGCAAATGTTCAAAGGTGCAAATGTACTCCATTGGCCAGCATTCGAAACGAAATGTTCCAAATGCTGTTTTCGTGTGTCGGTGGTCGGCCACACCCCCTTGTGATGTCACTGCTACGCCCCCTCAATGCAAGTATGGGAGGGGGTGTGACTGTCGTCACTCCCCCTCCCATAGACTAGCATTGGGGGGGGGGCGTGGCCAGGAGTCACGGGGGGCGTAGCAGCGTGACAACAGCGTTCAGAACCTTAAGTTCCGAACGCTGGCCAGTGGAGTACCCTTTTTAACATCACTTT